>NW_024470719.1:5000-202303 GCF_017639515.1 Carcharodon carcharias
CTTAGCATTTTAGCTGTGAAGAGAATTTGCATTTTTAGATAAATGAAGGGATTATTTGGATTTCAAAGGGGTGTTAGTCTGTTTATAACTAGGTAGATAAGCAAGGCTAAGGAGTGTATTTATTTTTCCCAAAGGTAACTGACAATATTGGCAACATGAAGGCTTTTATATTATGAGCAAGATACAGTTTCAAAGACATGTGGAACAATAGAATTTAAATATTAAAGAGAGAAAAACATATCTCAAGGAGAACAGGAGTTTATGAAAGTCTTCAAGAAGCTTCCAGTCATTTGTGCATAAGTCTGCTGTGTCCAGTAACTGAAGTTGGAGAAAGCCATTTGGAATTCCACAGTTGAGTTGGTAATGTCTTAACTTAACTGGTTTTCCTTTAAATCTAAAATTTATTTTGGACTGTTGCCTTAAAGTGGGTGTGTAACTGGGAGGTTAGTTAGGAATTTTGGGAGTTGTTATAGTAACAAGAAATTGAAGTCTTATGTATGTGCTTAAAATCTTTTACTTTGTTAATAAATATTTTAATTTAACTTTTAAAATCGCTAAAGGTGTTGGTGGACTCTTCAATTCTGAATTAAGTGTACACATCTTCTCAAAAAATACAAATTGTAAAGCCGTTGTGATGGTGTGACCAAGTTTCCTTTGTGGATTTGGACCGCCTGGCACACAGCATCTGCCACGAAATAACAAATTCAAGAAGGCAGCTCCGGACCACCTTCTCAAGGGCAATTAGGGACGGGCAATAAACGCTGGCCCAGGCAGCGACGCCCATGTCCCGTAAATGAAAAAAAGGATGAAACCCCGGGAGCCTCTGGCTTTGAAGGGAGGAGAAATGGTCACGGGCCGGTGAAGAGCCGTGGAGGAATGGATGGATAAGCACGTAGGAATCAGATTGGCTGGTATCAGTCATCCCGGACATTACCGAGCTGTGTGAACACGTGCCCAGTTCAGCTGCTCCTAGGGCTGGCCTGGGCTGGAAGATCTTCCACCCTGCAATGACTCCGGCTGGTGTTAACGGTGAGAGGAGGTTAGTGAGGCCATTAGTGAGGGCCTCTGCTTCAAAGCCAGTCTCTGACCAGGACTACAGTGCCTCCAGGTTACAGCCCACCTGCATTCAGCACTGCATGGGCAGAGGTGCTGTGAACCAAGGAGCCACTTCCCTCCCCTACTTCAGCTGGTGATTAAGGAACCCACAGCCCCTGATGAAGGACATTCCCTTGGCGTAATGACCATTTTTACTCTCTCTGGACTCACCTCATTCCTCCCTCTCCCCTTCACTCACACTGCAAAATTAAAGGGGATGGGGGGGGCGGGGGGGGGGGGGGGGGGGGGAATAATGGGCCTGGGAACAAGAGAAGACACGGGGCTCATGATTTCTTACCTGGATCCCGGAGACAGACTCCAGCATGCGAGATGGTTTGGCCCACCATCCAAGCTACATCTTGCCACTTGTTTGAAAGTTCTGGCGTTGAGACATTCTGCCAAACGATTTTGACAGGATGCCCCATCTCCTATTCCCGCCAGGGCCTCAAGGAAGTTACGTGTGGACCGCTACCTAATGGACTTGTGGTCAAAGGCGTCTTTCTGCATAAACCTCTCCACGAGGGACAGGTCCAACTGAATGGAGTGTTCTGTGGGAGCATGGCCAGGGACTGATAGAACCTCAGCACTCTGGGATACTTTGTGTTTGTGCACCGAGGGTCTAGGCACAGCTTGATGCAGCCACGCACAAAATTGGCCGTCAGGGTGAGGTTAATGTTGGGCAGGGGTTTTTTCACACTTTGTCTAGAGGCTTGTACTTCACATCTCTGTGGACATTTTTGATCTCGAGACAAAGTGGAAGATGGATTGGGTGACTGCTCTGGCACAGGATCAGGATATGGGCCAGACCTGCACCACATACAGCAATACCAAGAGTGTCTCACACCTGATGACGACACACCCATGACTATTTGCTCCTTCCGGCTTCTGAGCCACATCCCCAGTACTTTCAGGCAGTCTGACCTCACGGGCGAAGGGGTCAACAGATCAGTCGGCCCAGTTCCCAAAGAACATGACCTCGCTCTTACCACAATTCACTCCAGCTCCTGAGGCCAGTTTAAACTGACCGCAGAGGCTCCTCAGTCTGTGCTCTGCCAGTGAATCTGAGCAGAAGAATGGGCAATTACTAATTTGTAATAGTGTTGGACCCTGGTGCAAACGATAGTTTAAAAGACAGCATTGAAAAAGTGGCAACAATTCTGAATCGCATTTAAACCGGTTGCTAATTGTGTTAGTTCCATTCATTAAAAATTAGCCTTACAAACTGTCAGGTGACCCTGGTAACATGTATTGTCTACTGGTTGCCCACATACTCACAATTTAACTTTAAGCTATGATCTTATAGTCAGGAAGTAGCTGATAGTGAGTGACTTGTTGACTGTCATCTGCAATGAAGAGATTATAGAGATTAAGGAACTTAGGATCAGGGTGGAGGCCATTCAGCCCCTCAAGTCTGTTCCACCATTTAATTAGATCATGCCTGAAATGTATTTCAACTCCAGTTCCCCACCTTGCTTCTGTATCCCTCACTTAACAGAAATTTATCAATCTGGGTTCTGAAATTTTCAATTTGCCTTGAGCCTTTCCAGCTTTTTGGGGCAGAGAGCTGAAGATTTCCATACCCTTTGTGTGATTGGGGTGCCTCCTGATAATACTCCGGATCTCTCTGGCTCTCATTTTAAGATTCTCCCCCTTGTTCAGAACTCCCTTCCACCAGGAAAATAGCTTCTCTCTAGGAACCCTGTCAACTCCCTGAATCACCTTAAAAACCTTGATTGGGCCGTCACTAAACATCTCTACTCAAGTGAATTCAAGCTTAAGCTCTGCAACTTGTCTTCAGAATTGAAGCCGATTAGACGCAGGTATCATTGTGACAGGAGTTACCCGGTCAGCCATACTGCAGAAGGCAACAACAAATCAGTGCAGTATTTCACCAAGTATCATCATGGACCAATCCAATGGTCACCAATGTTCTCATACAGCATGGCACCTCAAGGAGAAGGAGGATTATTTTGACAATCAGCCCCTGACCTGGATCCCAGGCCCAGCCCCTCCCCTGAGCCACCACCCGCTCCCCAGGCCACATTCTGTCTCCCCTCAGACCCTATCCCTTCCTGTACACTAAGCAACTCTCCCAGGCCCTCACCACCAATCTGAGACACTACAACCTCCACAGGTCTCACCCCTTCCCTGTCCCCAGGCCCTCCTCCCTCACCCTGTCTCCCTCCCTCCCTCATCCTGTCTCCCTCCCTCCCCCTGTCCCCAGGCCCTCCTCCCTCATCCTGTCCCCAGGCCCTCCTCCCTCATCCTGTCTCCCTCCCTCACCCTGTCCCCCTCCCTCCCTCCCTCATCCTGTCTCCCTCCCTCACCCTGTCCCCCTCCCTCCCTCCCTCATCCTGTCTCCCTCCCTCACCCTGTCTCCCTCCCTCATCCTGTCCCCAGGCCCTCCTCCCTCACCCTGTCTCCCTCCCTCATCCTGTCCCCAGGCCCTCCTCCCTCACCCTGTCTCCCTCCCTCCCTCATCCTGTCTCCCTCCCTCACCCTGTCCCCAGGCCCTCCTCCCTCACCCTGTCTCCCTCCCTCATCCTGTCCCCAGGCCCTCCTCCCTCACCCTGTCTCCCTCCCTCATCCTGTCTCCCTCCCTCCCCCTGTCCCCAGGCCCTCCTCCCTCATCCTGTCCCCAGGCCCACCTCCCTCACCCTGTCTCCCTCCCTCACCCTGTCTCCCTCCCTCATCCTGTCCCCAGGCCCTCCTCCCTCACCCTGTCTCCCTCCCTCACCCTGTCTCCCTCCCTCCCTCATCCTGTCTCCCTCCCTCACCCTGTCCCCAGGCCCTCCTCCCTCACCCTGTCTCCCTCCCTCCCTCACCCTGTCTCCCTCCCTCATCCTGTCCCCAGGCCCTCCTCCCTCACCCTGTCTCCCTCCCTCACCCTGTCTCCCTCCCTCATCCTGTCCCCAGGCCCTCCTCCCTCACCCTGTCTCCCTCCCTCATCCTGTCCCCAGGCCCACCTCCCTCACCCTGTCTCCCTCCCTCACCCTGTCTCCCTCCCTCATCCTGTCCCCAGGCCCTCCTCCCTCACCCTGTCTCCCTCCCTCACCCTGTCTCCCTCCCTCCCTCATCCTGTCTCCCTCCCTCACCCTGTCCCCAGGCCCTCCTCCCTCACCCTGTCTCCCTCCCTCCCCTCACCCTGTCTCCCTCCCTCATCCTGTCCCCAGGCCCTCCTCCCTCACCCTGTCTCCCTCCCTCACCCTGTCTCCCTCCCTCATCCTGTCCCCAGGCCCTCCTCCCTCACCCTGTCTCCCTCCCTCATCCTGTCCCCAGGCCCTCCTCCCTCACCCTGTCTCCCTCCTTCCCTCCCCCTGTCCCCAGGCCCTCCTCCCTCATCCTGTCCCCAGGCCCTCCTCCCTCACCCTGTCTCCCTCCCTCCCTCATCCTGTCTCCCTCCCTCCCTCATCCTGTCTCCCTCCCTCACCCTGTCCCCAGGCCCTCCTCCCTCACCCTGTCTCCCTCCTTCCCTCCCCCTGTCCCCAGGCCCTCCTCCCTCATCCTGTCCCCAGGCCCTCCTCCCTCACCCTGTCTCCCTCCCTCACCCTGTCTCCCTCCCTCCCTCATCCTGTCTCCCTCCCTCCCTCATCCTGTCTCCCTCCCTCACCCTGTCCCCAGGCCCTCCTCCCTCACCCTGTCTCCCTCCCTCCCTCATCCTGTCTCCCTCCCTCACCCTGTCCCCAGGCCCTCCTCCCTCACCCTGTCTCCCTCCTTCCCTCACCCTGTCCCCCTCCCTCCCTCCCTCACCCTGTCCCCAGGCCCTCCTCCCTCACCCTGTCTCCCTCCTTCCCTCACCCTGTCCCCCTCCCTCCCTCCCTCACCCTGTCCCCAGGCCCTCCTCCCTCACCCTGTCCCCAGGCCCTCCTCCCTCACCCTGTCCCCCCTCCCTCCCTCACCCTGTCCCCCTCCCTCCCTCCTCCCCCTGTCCCCCTCCCTCCCCCTGTCCCCCTCCCTCCCCTGTCCCCCTCCCTCCCTCCCTCAGTCCCCCTCCCTCCCTCCCTCTGTCCCCCTCCCTCCCTCCCTCTGTCCCCCTCCCTCCCTCAGTCCCCCTCCCTCCCTCCCTCTGTCCCCCTCCCTCCCTCCCTCTGTCCCCCTCCCTCTGTCGCCCTCCCTCCCTCACCCTGTCCCCCTCCCTCCCTCCCTCAGTCCCCCTCCCTCTATCCCCCTCCCTCCCTCCCCCTGTCCCCCTCCCTCCCTCCCTCAGTCCCCCTCCCTCTGTCCCCCTCCCTCCCTCCCCCTGTCTCCCTCCCTCCCTCACCCTGTCCCCCTCCCTCACCCTGTCCCCCTCCCTCACCCTGTCCCCCTCCCTCTGTCCCCCTCCCTCTGTCCCCCTCCCTCACCCTGTCCCCCTCCCTCTGTCCCCCTCCCTCACCCTGTCCCCCTCCCTCTGTCCCCCTCCCTCACCCTGTCCCCCTCCCTCCCTCCCTCTGTCAACCTCCCTCCCTCCCTCTGTCCCCCTCCCTCTGTCCCCCTCCCTCCCTCCCTCTGTCCCCCTCCCTCTGTCCCCCTCCCTCCCTCACCCTGTCCCCCTCCCTCCCTCTGTCCCCCTCCCTCTGTCCCCCTCCCTCCCTCCCTCTGTCCCCCTCCCTCCCTCTGTCCCCCTCCCTCCCTCCCTCTGTCCCCCTCCCTCTGTCTCCCTCCCTCCCTCTGTCCCCCTCCCTCCCTCACACTGTCCCCCTCCCTCTGTCCCCCTCCCTCACCCTGTCCCCCTCCCTCAGTCCCCCTCCTTCCCTCCCTCCCTCTGTCCCCCTCCCTCCCTCCCTCTGTCCCCCTCCCTCCCTCCCTCCCTCTGTCCCCCTCCCTCCCTCCCTCCCTCTGTCCCCCTCCCTCTGTCCCCCTCCCTCCCTCCCTCCCTCTGTCCCCCTCCCTCCCTCCCTCTGTCCCCCTCCCTCTGTCCCCTCCCTCACCCTGTCCCCCTCCCTCTGTCCCCCTCCCTCACCCTGTCCCCCTCCCTCTGTCCCCTCCCTCCCTCCCTCCCTCTGTCCCCCTCCCTCTGTCCCCCTCCCTCCCTCCCTCCCTCTGTCCCCCTCCCTCTGTCCCCCTCCCTCCCTCCCTCCCTCTGTCCCCCTCCCTCTGTCCCCTCCCACCCTCCCTCCCTCTGTCCCCTCCCTCTGTCCCCCTCCCTCCCTCCCTCTGTCCCCCCTCCCTCTGTCCCCCGCCCTCCCTCTGTCCCCCTCCCTCCCTCCCTCTGTCCCCCTCCCTCTGTCCCCCACCCTCTGTCACCCTCCCTCCGTCCCTCTGTCCCCCTCCCTCCCTCTGTCTCCCTCCCTCTGTCCCCCTCCCTCTGTCCCCCTCCCTCCCTCCCTCCCTCTGTCCCCCTCCCTCTGTCTCCCTCCCTCCCTCTGTCCCCCTCCCTCTGTCCCCCTCCCTCCCTCCCTCCCTCCCCCTGTCCCCCTCCCTCCCTCCCTCCCCCTGTCCCCCTCCATCTGTCCCCCTCCCTCCCTCCCTCTGTCCCCCTCCCTCCCTCCCTCTGTCCCCTCCCTCTGTCCCCCTCCCTCCCTCTGTCCCCCTCCCTCCCTCCCTCTGTCCCCTCCCTCCCTCCCTCTGTCCCCCTCCCTCCCTCTGTCCCCCTCCCTCCCTCTGTCTCCCTCCCTCTGTCCCCCTCCCTCCCTCTGTCCCCCTCCCTCCCTCTGTCCCCCTCCCTCCCTCTGCTCCCTCCCTCTGTCCCCTCCCTCCCTCCCCCTGACCCCCTCCCTCTGTCCCCCTCCCTCCCTCCCTCCCTCTGTCCCCCTCCCTCCCTCCCCTGTCCCCCTCCCTCTGTCCCCCTCCCTCCCTCCCTCTGTCCCCCCCTCCCTCCCTCCTCTGGTCCCCCCTCCCTCCCTCCCTCCCTCTGTCCCCCTCCCCCCCTCTGTCCCCCTCCCCTCCCCTCCCTCCCGCTGTCCCCCTCCCTCCCTCCCTCTGTCCCCCTCCCTCCGTCCCCCTCCCTCCCTCCCTCTCCCTCCCTCCCTCTCTCCTCCCTCCCTCCCCCTCCCTCCCTCTCCCTCCCTCCCCCCTCCCTCTGTCCCCCTCCCTCCCTCCCTCCTCTGTCCCCCTCCCTCCCTCCCTCCCTCTGTCCCCCGCCCTCCCTCCCTCCCTCTCCAAACGCCCCCGCCCTCCCTCCCTCCCTCTCCAAACGCCCCCGCCCTCCCTCCCTCCCTCTCCAAACGCCCCCGCCCTCCCTCCCTCCCTCTTCCCCCCTCCCTCCCTCTGTCCCCCTCCCTCTGTCCCCCTCCCTCCCTCCCTCCCCCTGTCCCCCTCCCTCCCTCCCTCCCCCTGTCCCCCTCCCTCTGTCCCCCTCCCTCCCTCCCTCTGTCCCCCTCCCTCTGTCCCCCTCCCTCCCTCCCTCTGTCCCCCTCCCTCCCTCCCTCTGTCCCCCTCCCTCTGTCCCCCTCCCTCCCTCTGTCCCCCTCCCACCCTCCGTCTGTCCCCCTCCCTCTGTCTCCCTCCCTCCCTCTGTCCCCCTCCCTCCCTCCCTCCCTCACACTGTCCCCCTCCCTCTGTCCCCCTCCCTCACCCTGACCCCTCCCTCTGTCCCCCTCCCTCCCTCCCTCCCTCTGTCCCCCTCCCTCTGTCCCCCTCCCTCACCCTGTCCCCCTCCCTCTGTCCCCCTCCCTCCCTCCCTCCCTCTGTCCCCCTCCCTCTGTCCCCCTCCCTCCCTCTGTCCCCCTCCCTCCCTCCCTCTGTCCCCCTCCCTCTGTCCCCCTCCCTCTGTCCCCCTCCCTCCCTCCCTCCCTCTGTCCCCCTCCCTCTGTCCCCCTCCCTCCCTCTGTCCCCCTCCCTCCCTCCCCCTGTCCCCCTCCCTCCCTCCCTCCCTCACACTGTCCCCCTCCCTCTGTCCCCCTCCCTCACCCTGTCCCCCTCCCTCTGTCCCCCTCCCTCCCTCCCTCCCTCTGTCCCCCTCCCTCTGTCCCCCTCCCTCACCCTGTCCACCTCCCTCTGTCCCCCTCCCTCCCTCCCTCCCTCTGTCCCCCTCCCTCTGTCCCCCTCCCTCTGTCCCCCTCCCTCCCTCTGTCCCCCTCCCTCTGTCCCCCTCCCTCCCTCCCTCTGTCCCCCTCCCTCTCTCCCTCTGTCCCCCTCCCTCTGTCCCCCTCCCTCCCTCTGTCCCCCTCCCTCCCTCTGTCCCCCTCCCTCTGTCCCCCTCCCTCCCTCCCTCTGTCCCCCTCCCTCTGTCCCCCTCCCTCCCTCTGTCTCCCTCCCTCTGTCCCCCTCCCTCCCTCCCGCCCTCTGTCCCCCTCCCTCTGTCTCCCTCCCTCCCTCTGTCCCCCTCCCTCCCTCCCTCACCCTCCCTCCCTCCCTCACCCTGTCCCCCTCCCTCTGTCCCCCTCCCTCCCTCTGTCCCCCTCCCTCTGTCCCCCTCCCTCCCTCCCTCTGTCCCCCTCCCTCTGTCCCCCTCCCTCCCTCTGTCCCCCTCCCTCTGTCCCCCTCCCTCCCTCCCTCTGTCCCCCTCCCTCTGTCCCCCTCCCTCCCTCCCTCCCTCTGTCCCCCTCCCTCTGTCCCCCTCCCTCTGTCCCCCTCCCTCCCTCCCCCTGTCCCCCTCCCTCCCTCCCCCTGTCCCCCTCCTCCCTCCCTCTGTCCCCCTCCCTCCCTCTGTCCCCCTCCCTCCCTCCCCCTGTCCCCCCTCCCTCCCTCCCTCTGTCCCCCTCCCTCCCTCCCTCCCCCTGACCCCCTCCCTCTGTCCCCCTCCCTCCCTCCCTCCCTCTGGTCCCCCTCCCTCCCTCCCTCCCTCCCTCCCCCTGTCCCCCTCCCTCTGTCCCCCTCCCTCCCTCCCTCTGTCCCCCTCCCTCCCTCCCTCCCTCTGTCCCCCCTCCCTCCCTCCCTCTGTCCCCCTCCCTCCCTCTGTCCCCCTCCCTCCCTCTGTCCCCGCCCTCCGTCCCCCCCCTCCCTCCCTCCCTCCCCCTCCCTCCCTCCCTCCCTCTGTCCCCCTCCCTCCCTCCCTCTGTCCCTCTGACCCCCCTCCCTCCCTCCCTCCCTCTGTCCCCCTCCCCTCCCTCCCTCCCTCTGTCCCCCTCCCTCCCTCCCTCCCTCCCTCTGTCCCCCTCCCTCCCTCCCTCCCTCTCCCTCCCTCTCCCTCCCTCCCTCCCTCCCTCTGTCACCCTCCCTCCCTCCCTCCCTCCCTCTGACCCCCTCCCTCCCTCCCTCCCTCCCTCTGTCCCCCGCCCTCCCTCCCTCTGTCCCCCTCCCTCTGTCTCCCTCCCTCCCTCTGTCCCCCTCCCTCTGTCCCCCTCCCTCTGTCCCCCTCCCTCCCTCCCTCCCCCTGTCCCCCTCCCTCCCCCTGTCCCCCCTCCCTCCTCCTCCCTCTGTCCCCCTCCCTCTGTCCCCCCTCCCTCCCTCTGTCCCCCTCCCTCCCTCTGTCCCCCTCCCTCTGTCCCCCTCCTCCCTCTGTCCCCCCTCCCTCCCTCCCTCTGTCCCCCTCCCTCCCTCTGTCCCCTCCCTCCCTCCCTCTGTCCCCCTCCCTCTGTCTCCCTCCCTCCCTCTGTCTCCCTCCCTCCCTCTGTCCCCCTCCCTCTGTCCCCCTCCCTCACCCTGTCCCCCTCCCTCTGTCCCCCTCCCTCCCTCGCTCCCTCTGTCCCCCTCCCTCCCTCCCTCCCTCCCTCTGTCCCCCTCCCTCCCTCCCTCCCTCTGTCCCCCTCCCTCTGTCCCCCTCCCTCACCCTGTCCCCCTCCCTCTGTCCCCCTCCCTCACCCTGTCCCCCTCCCTCTGTCCCCCTCCCTCCCTCCCTCCCTCTGTCCCCCTCCCTCTGTCCCCCTCCCTCCCTCCCTCCCTCTGTCCCCTCCCTCTGTCCCCCTCCCTCCCTCCTCCCTCTGTCCCCCTCCCTCTGTCCCCCTCCCTCCCTCCCTCTGTCCCCCCTCCCTCTGTCCCCCTCCCTCCCTCTGTCTCCCCTCCCTCTGTCCCCCTCCCTCCCCTCTTCCCCCTCCCTCCCTCCCTCTGTCCCCCCTCCCTCCCTCCCTCTGTCCCCCTCCCTCTGTCTCCCTCCCTCCCTCTGTCCTCCCTCCCTCTGTCCCCCTCCCTCCCTCACACTGTCCCCTCCTCCCTCTCCCTGTCCCCCTCCCTCTGTCCCCCTCCCTCCCTCCCCTCCCTCTGTGTCCCCCCCTCCCTCTGTCCCCCTCTCCCCTCCCTCCCTCCTGTCCCCCTCCCCCTCCCCCTCCCTCCCTCCTCCTCCCCCTGTCCCCCTCTCTGTCCCCCTCCCTCCCCCTCCCTCTGTCCCCCTCCCTCCTCCTCCCTCCCTCCTCTGTCCCCCTCCCTCTCCCCTCCCCTCCCTCCCTCTGTCCCCTCCCTCTCCCCCTCCCTCTGTCCCCCTCCCTCCCTCCCTCTGTCCCCCTCCCTCCCTCCCCTCCCTCTGTCTGTCCCCCTCCCTCTGTCCCCCTCCCTCTGTCCCCCTCCCTCTCTCCCCCCCCCCCTCCCTCCTGTCCCTCCCTCCCCTCCCTCTGTCCCCCTCCCTCCCTCTGTCCCCCCCTCCCTCCCCCTCCCTCTGTCCCCCTCCCTCTGTCCCCCTCCCTCTGTCCCCCTGTCCCCCCTCCCTCTGTCCCCCCTCCCTCCCTCCCCTCCCTCTGTCCCCCTCCCCTCTGTCCCCCTCCCTCCCCCTCTGTCCCCCTCCCTCTGTCCCCCCCCCCCTCTCCCTCTGTCCCCCTCCCCCCTCCTCTGTCCCCCACCCTCTGTCCCCCTCCTCCTCTGTCCCCCTCCCTCTGTCCCCCTCCCTCCTGTCCCCCTCCCCCCTCCCTCTGTCCCCCTCCCCCCCCTCCCTCTGTCCCCCTCCCTCTGTCCCCCTCCCCCCTCCCTCCCTCCTGTCCCCCCTCCCTCTGTCCCCCCTCCCTCCCTCCCTCTGTCCCCCTCCCTCTGTCCCCCTCCCTCCCTCCCTCTGTCCCCCCTCCCTCTGTCCCCCTCCCTCCCTCTGTCCCCCTCCCTCCCTCTGTCCCCCCCCCTCTGTCCCCCTCCCTCCCTCCCTCTGTCCCCCTCCCTCTGTCCCCCTCCCGTCCCTCCCTCTGTCCCCCTCCCTCTGTCCCCCTCCCTCTGTCCCCCTCCCGTCCCTCCCTCCCTCTGTCCCCTCCCTCTGTCTCCCTCCCTCCCTCTGTCCCCCTCCCTCCCTCCCTCCCTCTGTCCCCCTCCCTCTGTCTCCCTCCCTCCCTCTGTCCCCCTCCCTCCCCTGTCCCCCTCCCTCTGTCCCCCTCCATCCCTCCCTCTCTCCCCCTCCCTCTGTCCCCCTCCCTCCCTCTGTCCCCCTCCCTCCCTCCCTCTGTCCACCTCCCTATGTCCCCCTCCCTCCCCCTGTCCCCCTCCCTCCCCCTCCCTCCCTCTCCCTCCCTCCCCCTCCCCTCCCTCCCTCCCTCCCCCTCCCTCTGTCCCCCTCCCTCCCTCCCTCCCTCCCCCTGTCCCCCTCCCTCCCCTCCCTCCCTCCTCCCTCCCTCCCCCTCCCTCCCTCCCTCCCTCCCCCTCCCTCTGTCCCCCTCCCTCCCTCCCTCCCTCTGTCCCCCGCCCTCCCTCCCTCCCTCTGTCCCCCCGCCCTCCCTCACATCCCTCTGTCCCCCCGCCCTCCCTCCCTCCCTCTGTCCCCCGCCCTCCGTCCCCCCTCCCTCCCTCCCTCCCCCTCCCTCCCTCCCTCCCTCTGTCCCCCTCCCTCCCTCCCTCCCTCCCTCTGACCCCCTCCCTCCCTCCCTCCCTCTGTCCCCCCCTCCCTCCCTCCCTCTGTCCCCCTCCCTCCCTCCCTCTGTCCCCCTCCCTCTGTCCCCCTCCCTCTGTCCCCCTCCCTCCCTCCCTCCCTCTGTCCCCCTCCCTCCCTCCCTCTGTCCCCCTCCCTCTGTCCCCCTCTCCTTCCCTCTGTCCCCCTCCCTCCCTCTGTCCCCCTCCCTCCCTCCGTCTGTCCCCCCTCCCTCTGTCTCCCTCCCTCCCTCTGTCCCCCTCCCTCACCCTGTCCCCCTCCCTCTGTCCCCCTCCCTCCCTCCCTCTGTCCCCCTCCCTCCCTCCCTCCCTCTGTCCCCCTACCTCTGTCCCCCTCCCTCTGTCCCCCCTCCCTCCCTCCCCCTGTCCCCCTCCCTCCCTCCCCTGTCCCCCTCCCTCTGTCCCCCTCTCCTCTGTCCCCCTCCCTCCCTCCCTCTGTCCCCTCCCTCCCTCCCTCCCTCCCCTGTCCCCCTCCCTCCCTCCCCTGTCCCCCTCCCTCTGTCCCCCCTCCCTCCCTCCCTGTCCCCTCCTCCCTCCCTCCCTCTGTCCCCCTCCCTCCCTCCCTCCCTCTGTCCCCCTCCCTCCCTCCCTCTGTCCCCCTCCCTCCCTCTGTCCCCCTCCCTCCCTCCCTCCCTCTGTCCCCCTCCCTCCCTCCCTCCCTCCCTCTGTCCCCCTCCCTCCCTCCCTCCCTCTGTCCCCCTCCCTCCCTCCCTCTGTCCCTCTCCCTCCTCCCTCTCCCTCCCTCTCCCTCCCACCCTCCCTCCCTCTGTCACCCTCCCTCCCTCCCTCTGACCCCCCTCCCTCCCTCCCTCCCTCTGACCCCCTCCCTCCCTCCCTCCCTCTGTCCCCCTCCCTCCCTCCCTCTGTCCCCCTCCCTCTGTCCCCCTCCCTCCCTCCCTCTGTCCCCCTCCCTCTGTCCCCCTCCCTCCCTCTGTCCCCCTCCCTCCCTCTGTCCCCCTCCCTCCCTCCCTCTGTCCCCCTCCCCCCCTCCCTCTGTCCCCCTCCCTCTGTCCCCCTCCCTCCCTCTGTCCCCCTCCCTCCCTCCCTCTGTCCCCCTCCCTCCCTCTGTCCCCCTCCCTCCCTCCCTCTGTCCCCCTCCCTCTGTCTCCCTCCCTCCCTCTGTCTCCCTCCCTCCCTCTGTCCCCCTCCCTCCCTCACACTGTCCCCCTCCCTCTGTCCCCCTCCCTCACCCTGTCCCCCTCCCTCTGTCCCCCTCCCTCCCTCGCTCCCTCTGTCCCCCTCCCTCCCTCCCTCTGTCCCCCTCCCTCTGTCCCCCTCCCTCTGTCCCCCTCCCTCACCCTGTCCCCCTCCCTCTGTCCCCCTCCCTCACCCTGTCCCCCTCCCTCTGTCCCCCTCCCTCCCTCCCTCCCTCTGTCCCCCTCCCTCTGTCCCCCTCCCTCTGTCCCCCTCCCTCCCTCCCTCCCTCTGTCCCCCTCCCTCTGTCCCCCTCCCTCCCTCCCTCCCTCTGTCCCCCCTCCCTCCCTCCCTCTGTCCCCCTCCCTCTGTCCCCCTCCCTCCCTCCGTCCCCCTCCCTCTTCCCCCTCCCTCCCTCCCTCTGTCCCCCTCCCTCTGTCCCCCTCTCTCCCTCTGTCCCCCTCCCTCCCTCCCTCTGTCCCCCTCCCTCTGTCCCCCCTCCCTCCCTCTGTCCCCCTCCCTCCCTCTTCTCCCTCCCTCCCTCTGTCTCCCTCTCTCTGTCTCCCTCCCTCCCTCTGTCCCCCTCCCTCTGTCCCCCTCCCTCCCTCTGTCCCCCTCCCTCCCTCTGTCTCCCTCCCTCCCTCTGTCTCCCTCCCTCTGTCCCCCTCCCTCCCTCACACTGTCCCCCTCCCTCCCTCACACTGTCCCCCTCCCTCACCCTGTCCCCCTCCCTCTGTCCCCCTCCCTCCCTCCCTCTGTCCCCCTCCCTCTGTCCCCCTCCCTCTGTCCCCCTCCCTCACCCTGTCCCCCTCCCTCACCCTGTCCCCCTCCCTCTGTCCCCCTCCCTCACCCTGTCCCCCTCCCTCTGTCCCCCTCCCTCCCTCTGTCCCCCTCCCTCCCTCCCTCCCTCTGTCCCCCTCCCTCTGTCCCCCTCCCTCCCTCCCTCCCTCTGTCCCCCTCCCTCTGTCCCCCTCCCTCTGTCTCCCCTCCCTCTGTCACCCCTCCCTCCCTCCTCTGTCCCCCTCCCTCTGTCCCCCTCCCTCCCTCTGTCCCCCTCCCTCCCTCTGTCCCCCCCCTCTGTCCCCCTCCCTCTGTCCCCCTCCCTCTGTCCCCCTCCCTCCGTCCCTCTGTCCCCCTCCCTCTGTCCCCCTCCCTCTGTCCCCCTCCCTCTGTCCCCCTCCCTCTGTCCCCCACCCTCTGTCCCCCTCCCTCCGTCCCTCTGTCCCCCTCCCTCGTCCCCCTCCCTCTGTCCCCCACCCTCCCTCCCTCTGTCCCCCTCCCTCTGTCCCCCTCCCTCCTCCCTCTGTCCCCCTCCCTCTGTCCCCCTCCCTCCCTCTGTCCCCCTCCCTCCCTCTGTCTCCCTCCCTCTGTCTCCCTCCCTCTGTCCCCCTCCCTCTGTCCCCCTCCCTCCCTCCCTCCCTCTGTCCCCCTCCCTCTGTCCCCCTCCCTCCCTCCCTCCCCCTGTCCCCCTCCCTCTGTCCCCCTCCTCCCCCTGTCCCCCTCCCTCTGTCCCCCTCCCTCCCTCCCTCTGTCCCCCTCCCTCCCTCCCTCTGTCCCCCTCCCTCTCTCTGTCCCCCTCCCTCTCTCTGTCCCCCTCCCTCCCTCCCTCTGTCCACCTCCCTATGTCCCCCTCCCTCCCTCCCCCTGACCCCCTCCCTCTGTCCCCCTCCCTCCCTCCCTCTGTCCCCCTCCCTCCCTCCCTCCCTCCCCCTGTCCCCCTCCCTCTGTCCCCCTCCCTCCCTCCCTCTGTCCCCCTCCCTCCCTCCCTGCCTCCCCCTGTCCCCCTCCCTCTGTCCCCCTCCCTCCCTCCCTCTGTCCCCCTCCCTCCCTCCCTCTGTCCCCCTCCCTCCCTCCCTCCCTCTGCCCCCTCCCTCCCTCCCTCCCTCTGTCCCCCTCCCTCCTCCCTCTGTCCCCCCTCCCTCCCTCCCTCTGTCCCCCTCCCTCCCTCCCTCCCTCTGTCCCCCTCCCTCCCTCCTCTGTCCCCCTCCCTCTGTCCCCCTCCCTCCGTCCCCCTCCCTCCCTCCCTCTCTCTCCCTCCCTCCCCCTCCCTCCCTCTCCCTCCCTCCCTCCCTCCCCCTCCCTCTCCCTCCCTCCCTCCCCCTCCCTCCCTCCCTCCCTCCCTCTGTCCCCCTCCCTCCCTCCCTCCCTCCCTCTGTCCCCTCTCCCTCCCTCTGTCCCCCTCCCTCCCTCCCTCTGTCCCCCTCCCTCTGTCTCCCTCCCTCACCCTGTCCCCCTCCCTCCCTCCATCTTTCCCCCCCCTCTCCCTCCCTCCCCCTGTCCCCCTCCCTCCCTCCCTCCCTCTGTCCCCCTCCCCCCCTCCCTCTGTCCCCCTCCCTCTGTCCCCCTCCCTCCCTCCCTCTGTCCCCCTCCCTCCGTCCCTCTGTCCCCCTCCTTCCCTCCCTCTGTCCCCCTCCCTCCCTCCCTCTGTCCCCCTCCCTCCCTCCCTCTGTCCCCCTCCCTCCCTCCCTCTGTCCCCCTCCCTCTGTCCCCCTCCCTCCGTCCCTCTGTCCCCCTCCCTCCCTCCCCCTGTCCCCCTCCCTCTGTCCCCCTCCATCCCTCCCTCTCTCCCCCTCCCTCTGTCCCCCTCCCTCCCTCCCTCTGTCCCCCTCCCTCTGTCCCCCTCCCTCCCTCTGTCCCCCTCCCTCCCTCCCTCTGTCCCCCTCCCTCCGTCCCTCTGTCCCCCTCCCTCCCTCCCCCTGTCCCCCTCCCTCTGTCCCCCTCCCCTCCCTCCCTCTGTCCCCCTCCCTCCCTCCCTTCCCTCCCCCTGTCCCCCTCCCTCCCTCCCTCTGTCCCCCCTCCCTCCCCTCCCTCCCTCCGTCCCCCCTCCCTCCCTCCCCTCCCACTGTCCCCCTCCCTCCCTCCCCCTGTCCCCCCTCCCTCCCTCCCTCAGTCCCCCTCCCTCAGTCCCCCTTCCCTCAGTCCCCCTCCCTCCCTCCCTCCCCCTGTCCCCCTCCCCCTGTCCCCCTCAGTCCCCCTCCCTCCCTCCCTCTGTCACCCTCCCCCTGTCCCCCTCCCTCCCTCCCTCAGTCCCCCTCCCTCAGTCCCCCTCCCTCAGTCCCCCTCCCTCCCTCCCCCTCCCTCCCTCCCTCTGTCCCCCTCCCTCCCTCCCTCCCTCCCTCTGTCCCCCTCCCTCCCTCCCTCCCTCTGTCCCCCTCCCTCCCTCCCTCCCTCTGTCCCCCTCCCTCCCTCCCTCTGTCCCCCCTCCCTCCCTCCCTCAGTCCCCCTCCCTCCCTCCCCCTCCCTCCCTCCCCCTGTGCCCCTCCCTCCCTCCCTCCCCCTGTCCCCCTCCCTCCCTCCCTCCCTCTGTCCCCCTCCCTCCCTTCCCTCCCTCTGTCCCCCTCCCTCCCTCCCTCCCTCTGTCCCCCTCCCTCCCTCCCTCTGTCCCCCTCCCTCCCTCCCTCTGTCCCCCTCCCTCCTCCCTCTGTCCCCCTCCCTCTGTCCCCCTCCCTCCCTCCCTCCCTCTGTCCCCCTCCCTCCCTCCCTCCCTCTGTCCCCCTCCCTCCCTCCCTCCCTCTGTCCCCCTCCTCCATCCCTCCCTCCCACCTGTCCCCCTCCCTCCCTCCCTCCCCCCTGTCCCCCTCCCTCTGTCCCCCCTCCCTCCCTCCCTCTGTCCCCCTCCTCTGTCCCCTCTCCCTCTGTCCCCTCTCCCTCTGTCCCCTCTCCCTCCGTCCCTCTGTCCCCTCCCTCCGTCCCTCTGTCCCCCTCCCTCTGTCCCCCCCTCCCTCCTCCCCCTGTCCCCTCTCCCTCCCTCCCCCTGGCCCCCTCCCTCCCTCCCTCTGTCCCCCTCCCTCCCATCCCTCCCCTCTGTCCCCCTCCCTCCCTCCCTCCTCTCCTGTCCCCCTCCATCCCTCCCTCCCCCTGTCCCCTCTCCCTCCCTCCCTCTGTCCCCCTCCCTCTGTCCCCCTCCCTCTGTCCCCCTCCCTCCGTCCTTCTGTCCCCCTCCCTCCCTCCCTCGTCCCCCCTCCCTCTGTCCCCCTCCCTCTGTCCCCCTCCCTCTGTCCCCCTCCCCTCCGTCCCTCTGTCCCCCTCCCTCCGTCCCTCTGCCCCCTCCCTCTGTCCCCCTCCCTCCCTCCCCCTGTCCCCCCTCCCTCCCTCCCCCCTGTCCCCTCCCTCCCTCCCTCTGTCCCCCTCCCTCTGTCCCCCTCCCCCTGTCCCCCTCAGTCCCCCTCCCTCAGTCCCCCTCCCTCAGTCCCCCTCCCTCCCTCCCTCCCTCTGTCACCCGCCCCCTGTCCCCCCTCCTCCCCCCCCTGTCCCCCTCCCTCCCTCCCCCTGTCCCCCTCCCTCTGTCCCCCTCCCCAGTCCCCCTCCCTCCCTCCCTCCCTCCCCCTGTCCCCCTCCCTCCCTCCCCCTGTCCCCCTCCCTCTGTCCCCCTCCCTCAGTCCCCCTCACTCCCTCCCTCAGTCCCCCTCACTCCCTCCCTCAGTCCCCACTCACTCCCTCCCTCAGTCCCCTTCACTCCCTCCCTCCCTCTGTCCCCCTCCCTCCCTCCCTCCCCCTGTCCCCCTCCCCTCCCTCCCTCTGTCCCCCCCTCCCTCCCTCCCTCCCTCTGTCCCCCTCCCTCCCTCCCTCCCTCTGTCCCCCTCCCTCCCTCCCTCCCTCTGTCCCCCTCCCTCCCTCCCTCCCTCTGTCCCCCTCCCTCCCTCCCTCTGTCCCCCTCCCTCCCTCCCTCCCCCTGTCCCCCTCCCTCCCCTCCCTCTGTCCCCTCCCTCCCTCCCTCCCTCTGTCCCCCTCCCTCCCTCCCTCTGTCCCTCCCTCCCTCCCTCCCTCTGTCCCCCTCCCTCCCTCCCTTCCCCCTGTCCCCCTCCCTCCCTCCCTCTGTCCCCCTCCCTCCCTCCCTCCCTCTGTCCCCCTCCCTCCCCCTCCCTCCGTCCCCTCCCTCCCTCCCTCCCTCCCTCTGTCCCCCTCCCTCCCTCTGTCCCCCTCCCTCCCTCCCTCCCTCTGTCCCCCTCCCTCCCTCCCTCCCTCTGTCCCCCTCCCTCCCTCCCTCCCTCTGTCCCCCTCCCTCCCTCCCTCCCTCCCTCTGTCCCCCTCCCTCCCTCCCTCCCTCCCTCTGTCCCCCTCCCTCCCTCCCTCTGTCCCCCTCCCTCCCTCCCTCCCTCTGTCCCCCTCCCTCCCTCCCTCTGTCCCCCTCCCTCCCTCCCTCCCTCTGTCCCCCTCCCTCCCTCCCTCCCTCTGTCCCCCTCCCTCCCTCCCTCTGTCCCCTCCCTCCCTCCCTCAGACCCCCTCCCTCAGTCCCCCTCCCTCAGTCCCCCTCCCTCACCCTGTCCCCCTCCCTCCCTCCCCCTGTCCCCCTCCCTCCCTCCCTCCCTCTGTCCCCCTCCCTCCCTCCCTCTGTCCCCCTCCCTTCCCTCCCTCCCCCTGTCCCCCTCCCTCCCTCCCTCCCCCTGTCCCCCCTCCCTCCCTCTCTCTGTCCCCCTCCCTCCCTCCGCCCTCCCCCTGTCCCCCTGCCCAGCCCTCCCCTCCCTCCCCCTGTCCCCCTCCATCCATCCCTCCCTCTGTCCCCCTCCCTCCCTCCCTCTGTCCCCCCCCCTCCTCCCTCCCTCCCCCCTCCCTCCCTCCCTCCCCCTCCCTCCCTCCCTCCTCTCCCCTCCCTCCCTCTGTCCCCCTCCCTCCCTCCCTCCTCTGTCCCCCTCCCTCCCTCCCTCCCTCTGTCCCCTTCCCTCCCTCCCTCCCTCTGTCCCCCTCCCTCCCTCCCTCCCTCGCCCTCTGTCCCCCTCCCGCCCTCCCTCCCTCTGTCCCCCTCCCTCCCTCCCCTCCCTCCCTCCCTCTGTCCCCCTCCCTCCCTCCCTCCCTCCCTTCCCTCTGTCCCTCCTCCCTCCCTCCCTCCCTCCCTCCCTCTGTCCCCCTCCCCCCTCCCTCCTCCCTCCCTCCTGTCCCCCTCAGCCTCCCTCCCTCCCTCCCTCTTCCCCCGCCCTCCCTCCCTCCCTCCCTCTGTCCCCCTCCCTCCCTCCCTCCATCCCTCTGTCCCCTCCCTCCCTCCTCCCTCCTCTGTCCCCCTCCCCCCTCCCTCCCTCCCTCTGTCCCCCTCCCACCCTCCCTCCCTCTGTCCCCCTCCCTCCCTCCCTCCCTCCTGTCCCCCTCCCTCCTCCCTCCCTCTGTCCCCCTCCCTCCCCTCCCTCCCTCTGTCCCCCTCCCTCCCCCCTCCCTCTGTCCCCCTCCCTCCCTCCCTCCCTCTGTCCCCCTCCCATCCCTCCCTCCCTCTGTCCCCCTCCCTCCCGTCCCTCCCTCTTCCCCTCTTCCTCCCTCCCTTCCCTCTTCCCCCTCCCTCCCTCCCTCTGTCCCCCCTCCCCTCCCTCCCGCTGTCCCCCCTCCCCCGTCCCTCCCCTCTGTCCCCCCCCCCTCCCTCCCTCTGTCGCCCCCCCCCCTCCCTCCCTCTGTCTCCCCCCCCCCCTCCCCTCCCTCTGTCCCCCCCCTCCCTCCCTCTGTCCCCCCCTCCCTCCCTCTGTCCCCCCCCCCCTCCCTCCCTCTGTCCCCCCCCCCTCCCTCCCTCTGTCCCCCCCTCCCTCCCTCTGTCCCTCGTCCCCCCCCCCTCCCTCCCTCTGTCCCCCTCCCTCCCTCCCTCTGTCCCCCCCCCCTCCCTCCCTCTGTCCCCCTCCCTCCCTCTGTCCCCCCCCCCTCCCTCCCTCTGTCCCCCCCCCGCCCCTCCTCCCTCTGTCCCCCCCCCTCCCTCCCTTCTGTCCCCCCCCCTCCCCTTCCCTCTGTCCCCCCCCTCCCTCCCTCTGTCCCCCACCCCTCCCTCCCTCTGTCCCCCCCCCCCTCCCTCCCTCTGTCCCCCCCCCCTCCCACCCTCTGTCCCCCCCCCCTCCCTTCCCTCTGTCCCCCCCCCTCCCTCCCTCTGTCCCCCCCCCCTCCCTCCCTCGGTCCCCCCCCCCTCCCGCCCCTTCTGTCCCCCCGCCCTCCCCTCCCTCTGTCCCCCCCCCCCTCCCTCCCTCTGGTCCCCCCCCCTCCCCTCCCTCTGTCCCCCTCGTCCTCCCTCCTCTGTCCCCCCTCGCCCTCCCTCCTCTGTCCCCCGCCCTCCCTCTGTCCCCCTCCCTCCCTCTGTCCCCCCCCCTCCCTCCCTCTGTCCCCCCCCCTCCCTCCCTCTGTCCCCCCCCCTCCCTCCCTCTGTCCCCCCCCCTCCCTCCCTCTGTCCCCCCCCCCCTCCCTCCCTCTGTCCCCCCCCCCCCTCCCTCCCTCTGTCCCCCCCCCCTCCCTCCCTCTGTTCCCCCCCCCCCTCCCTCCCTCTGTCCCCCCCCCTCCCTCCCTCTGTCCCCCCTCCCTCCCTCTGTCCCCCCCCCCTCCCTTCCCTCTGTCCCCCCCCTCCCTCCCTCTGTCCCCCCCCCCTCCCTTCCCCCAGGGCCCAGGCCCCCCTCCCTTTCCCCCAGGGCCCAGGCCCCCCTCCCTCCCCCAGGGCCCAGGCCCCCCTCCCTTTCCCCCTGCCAGTCCGCAAGCCCCAGAAAACCCCTCCCTGTCCCGAGACACCGCCCAGATTCCGCCTCGCACTGTCTGCAAACCCCGCCCCCTCCGTCCTCAGGCCCCGCCCCTGTATGACCCCAGGCCACGCCCCTCTACGTCGCAATGCCCCACCCCCTCCAGGGTCGCAAGGCACCCCGCCCTCACCAAAGGCCCCGCCCCCGCTGTTTCCCCAGGCCCCGAAACGTCATTGTCCGCAGGGCCCGACCCCTCCATGAGAGAATGGCCCGCCCCATCGATGTACGCAGGCCCCGCCCACTCACTGAGCGGAGGGCCGCCCCCTCAACGCCACGACGCCACGCCTCTTCCTTGTGTGGACGGGCCAGCCCCTGACATCACATTGGCCCCGCCCAATCCTTGACCAATGGCCGAACCCGTTCCGGACGTCAAAGCCGCGCCCCTTTCCACTGGCCGCGCCCCCGAGACATGACGTCATATGCTCACTGAAGAGGCCACCGCCATATATATAAAAAAAACGGAGCTGCCGCGCGTGCGCAGTGCCGCGCCCAAAAATGACGGTCCGGGTTGAGGCCTGAGACCTGGGATTGGGATCTGGTCTCTGCACTGAGTCCAGTTCCGGGTCTGGGCCCTGGCCTCTGCGCTTGGGCTCCGTCTCCGGCCGCTGCTGACGGTCCGACGCTTCAGAAAATGGCAGAGAGAGGGTGTGAGTTCTGGACCATTTCATTCAGAGAGTGTTCATTGTACTAGCGCCGGAATAGATCAGGAAACCAGTAACTACACCTGTTCCTACAGACAGGGGGTATATCAGTGTGTGTGAGTCAGTAACTACACCTGTTCCTACAGACAGGGGGTATATCAGTGTGTGTGAGTCAGTAACTACACCTGTTCCTACAGACAGGGGGTATATCAGTGTGTGTGAGTCAGTAACTACACCTGTTCCTACAGACAGGGGGTATATCAGTGTGTGTGTGTCAGTAACTACACCTGTTCCTACAGACAGGGGGTATATCAGTGTGTGTGTGAGTCAGTAACTACACCTGTTCCTACAGACAGGGGGTATATCAGTGTGTGTGAGTCAGTAACTACACCTGTTCCTACAGACAGGGGGTATATCAGTGTGTGTGAGTCAGTAACTACACCTGTTCCTACAGACAGGGGGTATATCAGTGTGTGTGAGTCAGTAACTACACCTGTTCCTACAGACAGGGGGTATATCAGTGTGTGTGAGTCAGTAACTACACCTGTTCTACAGACAGGGGGTATATCAGTGTGTGTGAGTCAGTAACTACACCTGTTCCTACAGACAGGGGGTATATCAGTGTGTGTGAGTCAGTAACTACACCTGTTCCTACAGACAGGGGGTATATCAGTGTGTGTGAGTCAGTAACTACACCTGTTCCTACAGACAGGGGGTATATCAGTGTGTGTGTGTGTCAGTAACTACACCTGTTCCTACAGACAGGGGGTATATCAGTGTGTGTGAGTCAGTACCTACACCTGTTCCTACAGACAGGGGGTATATCAGTGTGTGTGAGTCAGTAACTACACCTGTTCCTACAGACAGGGGGTATATCAGTGTGTGTGAGTCAGTAACTACACCTGTTCCTACAGACAGGGGGTATATCAGTGTGTGTGAGTCAGTAACTACACCTGTTCCTACAGACAGGGGGTATATCAGTGTGGTGTGAGTCAGTAACTACACCTGTTCCTACAGACAGGGGGTATATCAGTGTGTGTGTGTGTCAGTAACTACACCTGTTCCTACAGACAGGGGGTATATCAGTGTGTGTGTGTGTCAGTAACTACACCTGTTCCTACAGACAGGGGGTATATCAGTGTGTGTGAGAGTCAGTAACTACACCTGTTCCTACAGAAAGGGGGTATATCAGTGTGTGTGAGTCAGTAACTACACCTGTTCCTACAGACAGGGGGTATATCAGTGTGTGTGTGTGTCAGTAACTACACCTGTTCCTACAGACAGGGGGTATATCAGTGTGTGTGTGTCAGTAACTACACCTGTTCCTACAGAAAGGGGGTATATCAGTGTGTGTGAGTCAGTAACTACACCTGTTCCTACAGACAGGGTGTATATCATTGTGTGTGTGTGTCAGTAACTACACCTGTTCCTACAGACAGGGGGTATATCAGTGTGTGTGTGTGTCAGTAACTACACCTGTTCCTACAGACAGGGGGTATATCAGTGTGTGTGTGTGTCAGTAACTACACCTGTTCCTACAGACAGGGGGTATATCAGTGTGTGTGTGTGTCAGTAACTACACCTGTTCCTACAGACAGGGGGTATATCAGTGTGTGTGTGTCAGTAACTACACCTGTTCCTACAGACAGGGGGTATATCAGTGTCTGTGAGTCAGTAACTACACCTGTTCCTACAGACAGGGGGTATATCAGTGTGTGAGAGTCAGTAACTACACCTGTTCCTACAGACAGGGGGTATATCAGTGTGTGTGTGTCACTAACTACACCTGTTCCTACAGACAGGGGGTATATCAGTGTGTGTGTGTCACTAACTACACCTGTTCCTACAGACAGGGGGTATATCAGTGTGTGTGTGTCACTAACTACACCTGTTCCTACAGACAGGGGGTATATCAGTGTGTGAGAGTCAGTAACTACACCTGTTCCTACAGACAGGGGGTATATCAGTGTGTGTGTGTCAGTAACTACACCTGTTCCTACAGACAGGGGGTATATCAGTGTGTGTGAGTCAGTAACTACACCTGTTCCTACAGACAGGGGGTATATCAGTGTGTGTGTGTCAGTAACTACACCTGTTCCTACAGACAGGGGGTATATCAGTGTGTGTGTGTCACTAACTACACCTGTTCCTACAGACAGGGGGTATATCAGTGTGTGTGTGTCAGTAACTACACCTGTTCCTACAGACAGGGGGTATATCAGTGTGTGTGTGTCAGTAACTACACCTGTTCCTACAGACAGGGGGTATATCAGTGTGTGTGAGTCAGTAACTACACCTGTTCCTACAGACAGGGGGTATATCAGTGTGTGTGTGTCACTAACTACACCTGTTCCTACAGACAGGGGGTATATCAGTGTGTGTGAGTCAGTAACTACACCTGTTCCTACAGACAGGGGGTATATCAGTGTGTGTGTGTCAGCTAACTACACCTGTTCCTACAGACAGGGGGTATATCAGTGTGTGTGAGTCAGTAACTACACCTGTTCCTACAGACAGTGGGTATATCAGTGTGTGTGTGTCAGTAACTACACCTGTTCCTACAGACAGGGGGTATATCAGTGTGTGTGAGTCAGTATCTACACTTGTTCCTACAGACAGGGGGTATATCAGTGTGTGTGAGTCAGTAACTACACCTGTTCCTACAGACAGGGGCTATATCAGTGTGTGTGAGTCAGTAACTATACCTGTACCTACAGACAGGGGATATATCAATGTGTGTGTGTCAGTAACTACACCTGTTCCTACAGACAGGGGGTATATCAGTGTGTGTGTGTCAGTAACTACACCTGTTCCTACAGACAGGGGGTATATCAGTGTGTGTGAGTCAGTAACTACACCTGTTCCTACAGACAGGGGGTATATCAGTGTGTGTGTGTCAGTAACTACACCTGTTCCTACAGACAGGGGGTATATCAGTGTGTGTGTGTCAGTAACTACACCTGTTCCTACAGACAGGGGGTATATCAGTGTGTGTGTGTCAGTAACTACACCTGTTCCTACAGACAGGGGGTATATCAGTGTGTGTGTGTCAGTAACTACACCTGTTCCTACAGACAGGGGGTATATCAGTGTGTGTGAGTCAGTAACTACACCTGTTCCTACAGACAGGGGGTATATCAGTGTGTGTGAGTCAGTAACTACACCTGTTCCTACAGACAGGGGGTATATCAGTGTGTGTGTGTCAGTAACTACACCTGTTCCTACAGACAGGGGGTATATCAGTGTGTGTGTGTCAGTAACTACACCTGTTCCTACAGACAGGGGTATATCGAGTGTGTGAGAGTCAGTAACTACACCTGTTCCTACAGACAGGGGGTATATCAGTGTGTGTGTCAGTAACTACACCTGTTCCTACAGACAGGGGGTATATCAGTGTGTGTGTGTCAGTAACTACACCGGTTCCTACAGACAGGGGGGTATATCAGTGTGTGTGTGTCAGTAACTACACCTGTTCCTACAGACAGGGGGTATATCAGTGTGTGTGAGTCAGTAACTACAACCTGTTCCTACAGACAGGGGGTATATCAGTGTGTGTGTGTCAGTAACTACACCTGTTCCTACAGACAGGGGTATATCAGTGTGTGTGTGTCAGTAACTACACCTGTTCCTACAGACAGGGGGTATATCAGTGTGTGTGTGTCAGTAACTACACCTGTTCCTACAGACAGGGGGTATATCAGTGTGTGTGGGAGTCAGTAAACTACACCTGTTCCTACAGACAGGGGTATATCAGTGTGTGTGAGTCAGTAACTACACCTGTTCCTACAGACAGGGGGGTATATCAGTGTGTGTGAGTCAGTAACTACACCTGTTCCTACAGACAGGGGTTATATCAGTGTGTGTGAGTCAGTAACTACACCTGTTCCTACAGACAGGGGGTTATTCAGTGTGTGTGTGTCAGTAGACTACAACTGTTCCTACAGACAGGGGGTATATCAGTGTGTGTGAGGTCAGTAACTACACCTTTTCCTACAGACAGGGGGTATATCAGTGTGTGTGTGTCAGGTAACTACACCCTGTTCCTACAGACAGGGGGTATATCAGTGTGTGTGTGTCAGTAACTACACCTGTTCCTACAGACAGGGGGGTATATCAGTGTGTGTGTGTCAGTAACTACACCTGTTCCTACAGACAGGGGGAATATAAGTGTGTGTGTGTGTGTCAGTACTACACCTGTTCCTACAGACAGGGGGTATATCAGTGTGTGTGTGTCAGTAACTACACCTGTTCCTACAGACAGGGGTATATCAGTGTGTGTGTGTGTCAGTAACTGCACCTGTACCTACAGACAGGGGGTATATCAGTGTCTGTGTGTCAGTAACTACACCTGTTCCTACAGACAGGGGGTATATCAGTGTGTGTGTGTGTCAGTAACTACACCTGTTCCTACAGACAGGGGGTATATCAGTGTGTGTGAGTCAGTAACTACACCTGTTCCTACAGACAGGGGGTATATCAGTGTGTGTGTGTCAGTAACTACACCTGTTCCTACAGACAGGGGGTATATCAGTGTGTGTGAGTCAGTAACTACACCTGTTCCTACAGACAGGGGGTATATCAGTGTGTGTGTGTCAGTAACTACACCTGTTCCTACAGACAGGGGGTATATCAGTGTGTGTGTGTCAGTAACTACACCTGTTCCTACAGACAGGGGGTATATCAGTGTGTGTGTGTCAGTAACTACACCTGTTCCTACAGACAGGGGGTATATCAGTGTGTGTGTGTCAGTAACTACACCTGTTCCTACAGACAGGGGGTATATCAGTGTGTGTGTGTCAGTAACTACACCTGTTCCTACAGACAGGGGGTATATCAGTGTGTGTGTGTCAGTAACTACACCTGTTCCTACAGACAGGGGGTATATCAGTGTGTGTGTGTCAGTAACTACACCTGTTCCTACAGACAGGGGGTACATCAGTGTGTGTGTGTCAGTAACTACACCTGTTCCTACAGACAGGGGGTATATCAGTGTGTGTGTGTGTCAGTAACTACACCTGTTCCTACAGACAGGGGGTATATCAGTGTGTGTGTGTGTGTCAGTAACTACACCTGTTCCTACAGACAGGGGGTATATCAGTGTGTGTGTGTCAGTAACTACACCTGTTCCTACAGACAGGGGGTATATCAGTGTGTGTGTGAGTCAGTAACTACACCTGTTCCTACAGACAGGGGGTATATCAGTGTGTGTGTGTCAGTAACTACACCTGTTCCTACAGACAGGGGGTATATCAGTGTGTGTGTGTCAGTAACTACACCTGTTCCTACAGACAGGGGGTATATCAGTGTGTGTGTGTCAGTAACTACACCTGTTCCTACAGACAGGGGGTATATCAGTGTGTGTGTGTCAGTAACTACACCTGTTCCTACAGACAGGGGGTATATCAGTGTGTGTGAGTCAGTAACTACACCTGTTCCTACAGACAGGGGGTATATCAGTGTGTGTGTGTCAGTAACTACACCTGTTCCTACAGACAGGGGGTATATCAGTGTGTGTGAGTCAGTAACTACACCTGTTCCTACAGACAGGGGGTATATCAGTGTGTGTGTGTCAGTAACTACACCTGTTCCTACAGACAGGGGGTATATCAGTGTGTGTGTGTCAGTAACTACACCTGTTCCTACAGACAGGGGGTATATCAGTGTGTGTGAGTCAGTAACTACACCTGTTCCTACAGACAGGGGGTATATCAGTGTGTGTGAGTCAGTAACTACACCTGTTCCTACAGACAGGGGGTATATCAGTGTGTGTGAGAGTCAGTAACTACACCTGTTCCTACAGACAGGGGGTATATCAGTGTGTGTGAGTCAGTAACTACACCTGTTCCTACAGACAGGGGGTATATCAGTGTGTGTGAGTCAGTAACTACACCTGTTCCTACAGACAGGGGGTATATCAGTGTGTGTGTGTCAGTAACTATACCTGTTCCTACAGACAGGGGTATATCAGTGTGTGAGAGTCTGTAACTACACCTGTTCCTACAGACAGGGGGTATATCAGTGTCTGTGAGTCAGTAACTATACCAGTTCCTACAGACAGGGGGTATATCAGTGTGTGTGTGTCAGTAACTACACCTGTTCCTACAGACAGGGGGTATATCAGTGTGTGAGAGTCAGTAACTACACCTGTTCCTACAGACAGGGGGTATATCAGTGTGTGTGAGTCAGTAACTATACCAGTTCCTACAGACAGGGGGTATATCAGTGTGTGTGTGTCAGTAACTACACCTGTTCCTACAGACAGGGGGTATATCAGTGTCTGTGAGTCAGTAACTACACCTGTTCCTACAGACAGGGGGTATATCAGTGTCTGTGAGTCAGTAACTATACCAGTTCCTACAGACAGGGGGTATATCAGTGTGTGTGTGTCACTAACTACACCTGTTCCTACAGACAGGGGGTATATCAGTGTGTGTGTGTCAGTAACTACACCTGTTCCTACAGACAGGGGGTATATCAGTGTGTGTGTGTCAGTAACTACACCTGTTCCTACAGACAGGGGGGTATATCAGTGGTGTGTGAGTCAGTAACTACACCTGTTCCTACAGACAGGGGGTATATCAGTGTGGTGTGAGTCAGTAACTACACCTGTTCCTACAGACAGGGGGTATATCAGTGTCTGTGTGTCAGTAACTATACACCTGTTCCTACTGACAGGGGGTATATCAGTGTGTGTGTGTGTCAGTAACTACACCTGTTCCTACAGACAGGGGGTATATCAGTGTGTGTGTGTGTCAGTATCTACACCTGTTCCTACAGACAGGGGGTATATCAGTGTGTGTGTGTCAGTAACTACACCTGTTCCTACAGACAGGGGGTATATCAGTGTGTGTGTGTCAGTAACTACACCTGTTCCTACAGACAGGGGGTATATCAGTGTGTGTGTGTGTCAGTAACTACACCTGTTCCTACAGACAGGGGGTATATCAGTGTGTGTGTGTCAGTAACTACACCTGTTCCTACAGACAGGGGGTATATCAGTGTGTGTGAGTCAGTAACTACACCTGTTCCTACAGACAGGGGGTATATCAGTGTGTGTGTGTCAGTAACTACACCTGTTCCTACAGACAGGGGGTATATCAGTGTGTGTGTGTCAGTAACTACACCTGTTCCTACAGACAGGGGGTATATCAGTGTGTGTGAGTCAGTAACTACACCTGTTCCTACAGACAGGGGGTATATCAGTGTGTGTGTGTCAGTAACTACACCTGTTCCTACAGACAGGGGGTATATCAGTGTGTGTGAGTCAGTAACTACACCTGTTCCTACAGACAGGGGGTATATCAGTGTGTGTGTGTCAGTAACTACACCTGTACCTACAGACAGGGGGTATATTTGTGTGTGATGTCAGTAACTACACCTGTCCTACAGACAGGGGGGTATATCTGTGTGTGTGTGTCAGTAACTGCACCTGACTCTACAGACAGGGGGTATATCAGTGTTGTGTGTGTCAGGTAACTACAACTCCTGTTCCTACAGACAGGTGGTATATCAGTGTCGTGTGAGTCAGTAACTACACCTGTTCCTACAGACAGGGGGTATATCAGTGTGTGTGTGTGTCAGTAACTACACCTGTTCCTACAGACAGGGGGTATATCATGTGTGTGTGAGTCAGTAACTACACCTGTTCCTACAGACAGGGGTATATCTGTGTGTGTGTGTTGTCAGTAACTACACCTGTTCCTACAGACAGGGGGTATATCAGTGTGTGTGAGTCAGTAACTACAACCTGTTCCTACAGACAGGGGGTATATCTGTGTGTGAGAGTCAGTAACTACACCTGTTCCTACAGACAGGGGTAATATCAGTGTGTGTGAGTCAGTAACTACACCTGTTCCTACAGACAGGGGGTATATCAGGTGTGTGTGTGTCAGTAACTAACACCTGTTCCTACAGACAGGGGGTATATCAGTGTGTGTTGTCAGTAACTACACCTGTCCTACAGACAGGGGTGTTATCAGTGTGTGTGTGTCAGTAACTACACCTGTTCCTACAGACAGGGGGTATATCAGTGTGTGTGTGTCAGTAACTACACCTGTTTCCTACAGACAGGGGGTATATCAGTGTGTGTGTGTCAGTAACTACACCTGTTCCTACAGACAGGGGGTATAATCAGTGTGTGTGTGTCAGTAACTACACCTGTTCCTACAGACAGGGGGTATATCAGTGTGTGTGTGTGTCAGTAACTACACCTGTGTTCCTACAGACAGGGGGTATACTCAGTGTGGTGTGTGTCAGTAACTACACCTGTTCCTACATGACAGGGGGTATATCAGTGGGGTGGTGTCAGGAACTGACACCTGTTCTTACAGACAGGGGGTATATCAGTGTGTGAGAGTCAGTAACTACACCTGTTCCTACAGACAGGTGGTATATTCTAGTGTGTGTGAGTCAGTAACTACACTGTTTCCTACAGACAGGGGGGTATATTCAGTGTGTGTGTGTCAGTAACTACACCTGTTCCTACAGACAGGGGGTATATCAGTGTGTGTGTGGTCAGTAACTACACCTGTCCTACAGACAGGGGGGTATATCAGTGTGTGTGTGTCAGTAACTACACCTGTTCCTACAGACAGGGGGTATATCAGTGTGTTGTGAGTCAGTAACTACACCTGTTCCTACAGACAGGGGGGTATATCAGTGTGTGTGTGTCAGTAACTTAGCACCTGTTCCTACAGACAGGGGGGTATATCAGTGTGTGTGTGTCAGTAAACTACACCTGTTCCTACAGACAGGGGGTATATCAGTGTGTGTGTGTCAGTAACTACTACCTGTTCCTACAGACAGGGGGTATATCAGTGTGTGTGAGTCAGTAACTACACCTGTTCCTACAGACAGGGGGTATATCAGTGTGTGTGAGTCAGTAACTACACCTGTTCCTACAGACAGGGGGTATATCAGTGTGTGTGAGTCAGTAACTACACCTGTTCCTACAGACAGGGGGTATATCAGTGTGTGTGAGTCAGTAACTACACCTGTTCCTACAGACAGGGGGTATATCAGTGTGTGTGAGTCAGTAACTACACCTGTTCCTACAGACAGGGGGTATATCAGTGTGTGTGAGTCAGTAACTACACCTGTTCCTACAGACAGGGGGTATATCAGTGTGTGTGAGTCAGTAACTACACCTGTTCCTACAGACAGGGGGTATATCAGTGTGTGTGAGTCAGTAACTACACCTGTTCCTACAGACAGGGGGTATATCAGTGTGTGTGTGTCAGTAACTACACCTGTTCCTACAGACAGGGGGTATATCAGTGTGTGTGAGTCAGTAACTACACCTGTTCCTACAGACAGGGGGTATATCAGTGTGTGTGAGTCAGTAACTACACCTGTTCCTACAGACAGGGGGTATATCAGTGTGTGTGTGTCAGTAACTACACCTGTTCCTACAGACAGGGGGTATATCAGTGTGTGTGAGTCAGTAACTACACCTGTTCCTACAGACAGGGGGTATATCAGTGTGTGTGAGTCAGTAACTACACCTGTTCCTACAGACAGGGGGTATATCAGTGTGTGTGTGTCAGTAACTACACCTGTTCCTACAGACAGGGGGTATATCAGTGTGTGTGAGTCAGTAACTACACCTGTTCCTACAGACAGGGGGTATATCAGTGTGTGTGAGTCAGTAACTACACCTGTTCCTACAGACAGGGGGTATATCAGTGTGTGTGTGTCAGTAACTACACCTGTTCCTACAGACAGGGGGTATATCAGTGTGTGTGTGTCAGTAACTACACCTGTTCCTACAGACAGGGGGTATATCAGTGTGTGTGTGTCAGTAACTACACCTGTTCCTACAGACAGGGGGTATATCAGTGTGTGTGAGTCAGTAACTACACCTGTTCCTACAGACAGGGGGTATATCAGTGTGTGTGAGTCAGTAACTACACCTGTTCCTACAGACAGGGGGTATATCAGTGTGTGTGTGTGTCAGTAACTACACCTGTTCCTACAGACAGGGGGTATATCAGTGTGTGTGTGTGTCAGTAACTACACCTGTTCCTACAGACAGGGGGTATATCAGTGTGTGTGTGTGTCAGTAACTACACCTGTTCCTACAGACAGGGGGTATATCAGTGTGTGTGTGTCAGTAACTACACCTGTTCCTACAGACAGGGGGTATATCAGTGTGTGTGTGTCAGTAACTACACCTGTTCCTACAGACAGGGGGTATATCAGTGTGTGTGTGTGTCAGTAACTACACCTGTTCCTACAGACAGGGGGTATATCAGTGTGTGTGTGTCAGTAACTACACCTGTTCCTACAGACAGGGGGTATATCAGTGTGTGTGAGTCAGTAACTACACCTGTTCCTACAGACAGGGGGTATATCAGTGTGTGTGAGTCAGTAACTAGAGCTGTTCCTACAGACAGGGGGTATTATCAGTGTGTGTGTGTCAGAACTACACCTGTTCCTACAGACAGGGGGTTGTTCAGTGTGTGTGAGTCAGTAACTACACCTGTTCCTACAGACAGGGGGTATATCAGTGTGTGTGTGTCAGTAACTACACCTGTTCCTACAGACAGGGGTATATCATGTGTGTGAGTGCAGTAACTACACCTGTTCCTACAGACAGGGGGTATATCAGTGTGTGTGAGAGTCAGTAACTACAACCTGTTCCTACAGACAGGGGGTATATCTGTGTGTGTGTGAGTCAGTAACTACACCTGTTCCTACAGACAGGGGGTATATCAGTGTGTGTGAGAGTCAGTAACTACACCTGTTCCTACAGACAGGGGGTATATCAGTGTGTGTGAGAGTCAGTAACTACACCTGTTCCTAGACAGGGGGTATATCTGTGTGTGTGTGTGTCAGTAACTACACCTGTTCCTACAGACAGGGGGTATATCAGTGTGTGTGAGAGTCAGTAACTACACCTGTTCCTACAGACAGGGGGTATATCAGTGTGTGTGTGTCAGTAACTACACCTGTTCCTACAGACAGGGGGTATATCAGTGTGTGTGTGTCAGTAACTACACCTGTTCCTACAGACAGGGGGTATATCAGTGTGTGTGTGTCAGTAACTACACCTGTTCCTACAGAAAGGGGGTATATCAGTGTGTGTGAGTCAGTAACTACACCTGTTCCTACAGACAGGGGGTATATCAGTGTGTGTGAGTCAGTAACTACACCTGTTCCTACAGACCGGGGATATATCAGTGTGTGAGTCAGTAAATACACCTGTTCCTACAGACAGGGGGTATATCAGTGTGTGTGTGTGTCAGTAACTACACCTGTTCCTACAGACAGGGGCTATATCAGGTGTGTGTGTGAGTCAGTAACTACACCTGTTCCTACAGACAGGGGTATATCAGTGTGTGTGGTGTCAGTAACTACACCTGTTCCTACAGACAGGGGTATATCAGTGTGTGTGTGTCAGTAAACTACACCTTTCCTACAGACAGGGGGTATATCAGTGTGTGTGTGTCAGTAACTACACCTGTTCCTACAGACAGGGGGTATATCAGTGTGTGTGTGTCAGTACTACTACCTGTTCCTAACATGACAGGGGTATTATCAGTGTGTTGTTGTGTCAGTAACTACAGCCTGTTTCTACAGACAGGGGGGTTATATCAGTGTGTGTGTGGTCAAGTAACTACATAGCACCTGTGTCCTGACAGGACAGGGGGTATATCATGTGGTGTGGTGTGTCAGATCACTACACCTGTTCATAGCAGACAGGGGGGTATATCAGTGTGTGTGTGTTAGGTAACTGACACCTGTTCCTACAGACAGGGGGTACAGCAGTGTGTGTGCTGTCAGTAACGTCAACTGTTCCTACTGACAGGGGGTTATATCTGTGTGTGTGTGTCAGTAACTACACTGTTCCTACAGACAGGGGGTATATCAAGTGTGTGATGTCAGTAACTACACCTGTTTCCTACAGACAGTGGGTATATCAGTGTGTGTGAGTGTCAGTAACTACACCTGTTCCTACAGACAGGGGGGTATATCAGTGTGTGTGTGTCAGTAACTACAACCTGTTCCTACGACAGGGGGTATATCAGTGTGTGTGTGTCAGTAACTACACCTGTTCCTACAGACTGGGGTATATCAGTGTGTGTGAGTCAGTAACTACACCTGTTCCTACAGACAGGGGTATATCAGGTGTGTGTGTGTCAGTAACTACACCTGTTCCTACAGACAGGGTGGTATATCAGTGTGTGTGTGTCAGTAACTACACCTGTTCCTACAGACAGGGGGTATTTCAGTGTGTGAGAGTCAGTAACTCACCTGTTCCTACAGACAGGGGGGTATATCTGTGTGTGTGAGTCAGTAACTACACCTGTTCCTACAGGACAGGGGGTATATCAGTGTGTGTGAGTCAGTAACTACACCTGTTCCTACAGACAGGGGGTATATCAGTGTTGTGAGAGTCAGTAACTACAACTACACCTGTCCTACAGACAGGGGGTATATCAGTGTGTGTGAGTAGTAACTACACCTGTTCCTACAGAAGGGGGTATATCAGTGTGTGTGAGACAGTAACTACACCTGTTCCTACAGACAGGGGGTATATCAGTGTGTGTGTGAGTCACGTAACTACACCTGTTCCTACAGGACAGGGGGTATATCAGTGTGTGTGTGTCAGTAGCTACACCTTTTTTCCATGACAGACAGGGGTATAGTCAGTGGTGCGTGTGTCAGTTAACTACACCCTGTTCCTACAGACAGTGGGGGTATATATCAGTGTGTGTGAGGTCAGTAACTACACCTTGTTGCCACACGACAGGGGGTATATCAGTGTGTGGGATGCAGTAACTACACCTGTTCCTACAGACAGGGGGTATATCTGTGTGTGTGTGGCAGTAACTACACCTGTTCCTACAGGACAGGGGGTATATCAGTGTGTGTGTGTCAGTAACTACACCTGTTCCTACAGACAGGGGGTATATCAGTGTGTGTGAGTCAGTAACTACACCTGTTCCTACAGACAGGGGGTATATCAGTGTGTGTGAGTCAGTAACTACACCTGTTCCTACAGACAGGGGGTATATCAGTGTGTGTGTGTCAGTAACTACACCTGTACCTACAGACAGGGTGTATATCAGTGTGCGTGAGTCAGTAACTACACCTGTTCCTACAGACAGGGGGTATATCAGTGTGTGTGTGTCAGTAACTACACCTGTTCCTACAGACAGGGGGTATATCAGTGTGTGTGTGTCAGTAACTGCACCTGTACCTACAGACAGGGGGTATATCAGTGTCTGTGTGTCAGTAACTACACCTGTTCCTACAGACAGGGGGTATATCAGTGTGTGTGTGTGTCAGTAACTACACCTGTTCCTACAGACAGGGGGTATATCAGTGTGTGTGAGTCAGTAACTACACCTGTTCCTACAGACCGGGGGTATATCAGTGTGTGTGTGTGTCAGTAACTGCACCTGTACCTACAGACAGGGGGTATATCAGTGTCTGTGTGTCAGTAACTACACCTGTTCCTACAGACAGGGGGTATATCAGTGTGTGTGTGTGTCAGTAACTACACCTGTTCCTACAGACAGGGGGTATATCAGTGGTGTGATAGTCAGTAAACTACAACCTGTTCCTACAGACAGGGGGTATATCAGTGTGTGTGTGTGTCAGTAACTACACCTGTTCCTACAGACAGGGGGTATATCAGTGTGTGTGAGTCAGTAACTACACCTGTTCCTACAGACAGGGGGTATATCAGTGTGTGTGTGTCAGTAACTACACCTGTTCCTACAGACAGGGGGTATATCTGTGTGTGTGTGTCAGTAACTACACCTGTTCCTACAGACAGGGGTATATCAGTGTGTGTGTGTCAGTAACTACACCTGTTCCTACAGACAGGGGGTATATCAGTGTGTGTGTGTCAGTAACTACACCTGTTCCTACAGACAGGGGGTATATCAGTGTGTGTGTGTCAGTAACTACACCTGTTCCTACAGACAGGGGGTATATCAGTGTGTGTGTGTCAGTAACTACACCTGTTCCTACAGACAGGGGGTATATCTGTGTGTGTGTGTGTGTGTCAGTAACTACACCTGTTCCTACAGACAGGGGGTACATCAGTGTGTGTGTGTCAGTAACTGCACCTGTACCTACAGACAGGGGGTATATCAGTGTGTGTGTGTGTCAGTAACTACACCTGTTCCTACAGACAGGGGGTATATCAGTGTGTGTGTGTCAGTAACTACACCTGTTCCTACAGACAGGGGGTATATCAGTGTGTGTGTGTCAGTAACTACACCTGTTCCTACAGACAGGGGGTATATCAGTGTGTGTGAGTCAGTAACTACACCTGTTCCTACAGACAGGGGGTATATCAGTGTGTGTGAGTCAGTAACTACACCTGTTCCTACAGACAGGGGGTATATCAGTGTGTGTGAGTCAGTAACTACACCTGTTCCTACAGACAGGGGGTATATCAGTGTGTGTGAGTCAGTAACTACACCTGTTCCTACAGACAGGGGGTATATCAGTGTGTGTGAGTCAGTAACTACACCTGTTCCTACAGACAGGGGGTATATCAGTGTGTGTGAGTCAGTAACTACACCTGTTCCTACAGACAGGGGGTATATCAGTGTGTGTGAGTCAGTAACTACACCTGTTCCTACAGACAGGGGGTATATCAGTGTGTGTGAGTCAGTAACTACACCTGTTCCTACAGACAGGGGGTATATCAGTGTGTGTGTGTCAGTAACTACACCTGTTCCTACAGACAGGGGGTATATCAGTGTGTGTGAGTCAGTAACTACACCTGTTCCTACAGACAGGGGGTATATCAGTGTGTGTGTGTCAGTAACTACACCTGTTCCTACAGACAGGGGGTATATCAGTGTGTGTGTGTCAGTAACTACACCTGTTCCTACAGACAGGGGGTATATCAGTGTGTGTGAGTCAGTAACTACACCTGTTCCTACAGACAGGGGGTATATCAGTGTGTGTGAGTCAGTAACTACACCTGTTCCTACAGACAGGGGGTATATCAGTGTGTGTGTGTCAGTAACTACACCTGTTCCTACAGACAGGGGGTATATCAGTGTGTGTGAGTCAGTAACTACACCTGTTCCTACAGACAGGGGGTATATCAGTGTGTGTGAGTCAGTAACTACACCTGTTCCTACAGACAGGGGGTATATCAGTGTGTGTGTGTCAGTAACTACACCTGTTCCTACAGACAGGGGGTATATCAGTGTGTGTGAGTCAGTAACTACACCTGTTCCTACAGACAGGGGGTATATCAGTGTGTGTGAGTCAGTAACTACACCTGTTCCTACAGACAGGGGGTATATCAGTGTGTGTGAGTCAGTAACTACACCTGTTCCTACAGACAGGGGGTATATCAGTGTGTGTGTGTCAGTAACTACACCTGTTCCTACAGACAGGGGGTATATCAGTGTGTGTGTGTCAGTAACTACACCTGTTCCTACAGACAGGGGGTATATCAGTGTGTGTGTGTCAGTAACTACACCTGTTCCTACAGACAGGGGGTATATCAGTGTGTGTGTGTCAGTAACTACACCTGTTCCTACAGACAGGGGGTATATCAGTGTGTGTGTGTCAGTAACTACACCTGTTCCTACAGACAGGGGGTATATCAGTGTGTGTGAGTCAGTAACTACACCTGTTCATACAGACAGGGGGTATATCAGTGTGTGTGAGTCAGTAACTACACCTGTTCCTACAGACAGGGGGTATATCAGTGTGTGTGAGTCAGTAACTACACCTGTTCCTACAGACAGGGGGTATATCAGTGTGTGTGAGTCAGTAACTACACCTGTTCCTACAGACAGGGGGTATATCAGTGTGTGTGTGTCAGTAACTACACCTGTTCCTACAGACAGGGGGTATATCAGTGTGTGTGAGAGTCAGTAACTACACCTGTTCCTACAGACAGGGGGTATATCAGTGTGTGTGAGAGTCAGTAACTACACCTGTTCCTACAGACAGGGGGTATATCTGTGTGTGTGTGTGTCAGTAACTACACCTGTTCCTACAGACAGGGGGTATATCAGTGTGTGTGAGAGTCAGTAACTACACCTGTTCCTACAGACAGGGGGTATATCAGTGTGTGTGAGAGTCAGTAACTACACCTGTTCCTACAGACAGGGGGTATATCAGTGTGTGTGTGTGTCAGTAACTACACCTGTTCCTACAGACAGGGGGTATATCAGTGTGTGTGAGAGTCAGTAACTACACCTGTTCCTACAGACAGGGGGTATATCAGTGTGTGTGTGAGTCAGTAACTACACCTGTTCCTACAGACAGGGGGTATATCAGTGTGTGTGTGTCAGTAACTACACCTGTTCCTACAGACAGGGGGTATATCAGTGTGTGTGTGTCAGTAACTACACCTGTTCCTACAGACAGGGGGTATATCAGTGTGTGTGAGTCAGTAACTACACCTGTTCCTACAGACAGGGGGTATATCAGTGTGTGTGAGTCAGTAACTACACCTGTTCCTACAGACAGGGGGTATATCAGTGTGTGTGTGTCAGTAACTACACCTGTTCCTACAGACAGGGGGTATATCAGTGTGTGTGTGTGTCAGTAACTACACCTGTTCCTACAGACAGGGGGTATATCAGTGTGTGTGTGTGTCAGTAACTACACCTGTTCCTACAGACAGGGGGTATATCAGTGTGTGTGTGTCAGTAACTACACCTGTTCCTACAGACAGGGGGTATATCAGTGTGTGTGTGTCAGTAACTACACCTGTTCCTACAGACAGGGGGTATATCAGTGTGTGTGTGTGTCAGTAACTACACCTGTTCCTACAGACAGGGGGTATATCAGTGTGTGTGTGTCAGTAACTACACCTGTTCCTACAGACAGGGGGTATATCAGTGTGTGTGTGTCAGTAACTACACCTGTTCCTACAGACAGGGGGTATATCAGTGTGTGTGTGTCAGTAACTACACCTGTTCCTACAGACAGGGGGTATATCAGTGTGTGTGTGTCAGTAACTACACCTGTTCCTACAGACAGGGGGTATATCAGTGTGTGTGAGTCAGTAACTACACCTGTTCCTACAGACAGGGGGTATATCAGTGTGTGTGAGTCAGTAACTACACCTGTTCCTACAGACAGGGGGTATATCAGTGTGTGTGAGTCAGTAACTACACCTGTTCCTACAGACAGGGGGTATATCAGTGTGTGTGAGTCAGTAACTACACCTGTTCCTACAGACAGGGGGTATATCAGTGTGTGTGTGTCAGTAACTACACCTGTTCCTACAGACAGGGGGTATATCAGTGTGTGTGTGTCAGTAACTACACCTGTTCCTACAGACAGGGGGTATATCAGTGTGTGTGAGAGTCAGTAACTACACCTGTTCCTACAGACAGGGGGTATATCAGTGTGTGTGTGTGTCAGTAACTACACCTGTTCCTACAGACAGGGGGTATATCAGTGTGTGTGTGTCAGTAACTACACCTGTTCCTACAGACAGGGGGTATATCAGTGTGTGTGTGAGTCAGTAACTACACCTGTTCCTACAGACAGGGGGTATATCAGTGTGTGTGTGTGTCAGTAACTACACCTGTTCCTACAGACAGGGGGTATATCAGTGTGTGTGTGTCAGTAACTACACCTGTTCCTACAGACAGGGGGTATATCAGTGTGTGTGTGTCAGTAACTACACCTGTTCCTACAGACAGGGGGTATATCAGTGTGTGTGAGTCAGTAACTACACCTGTTCCTACAGACAGGGGGTATATCAGTGTGTGTGAGTCAGTAACTACACCTGTTCCTACAGACAGGGGGTATATCAGTGTGTGTGAGTCAGTAACTACACCTGTTCCTACAGACAGGGGGTATATCAGTGTGTGTGAGTCAGTAACTACACCTGTTCCTACAGACAGGGGGTATATCAGTGTGTGTGTGTCAGTAACTACACCTGTTCCTACAGACAGGGGGTATATCAGTGTGTGTGAGTCAGTAACTACACCTGTTCCTACAGACAGGGGGTATATCAGTGTGTGTGAGTCAGTAACTACACCTGTTCCTACAGACAGGGGGTATATCAGTGTGTGTGTGTGTCAGTAACTACACCTGTTCCTACAGACAGGGGGTATATCAGTGTGTGTGTGTCAGTAACTACACCTGTTCCTACAGACAGGGGGTATATCAGTGTGTGTGTGTCAGTAACTACACCTGTTCCTACAGACAGGGGGTATATCAGTGTGTGTGTGTCAGTAACTACACCTGTTCCTACAGACAGGGGGTATATCAGTGTGTGTGAGTCAGTAACTACACCTGTTCCTACAGACAGGGGGTATATCAGTGTGTGTGTGTCAGTAACTACACCTGTTCCTACAGACAGGGGGTATATCAGTGTGTGTGAGTCAGTAACTACACCTGTTCCTACAGACAGGGGGTATATCAGTGTGTGTGTGTCAGTAACTACACCTGTTCCTACAGACAGGGGGTATATCAGTGTGTGTGTGTCAGTAACTACACCTGTTCCTACAGACAGGGGGTATATCAGTGTGTGTGTGTCAGTAACTACACCTGTTCCTACAGACAGGGGGTATATCAGTGTGTGTGTGTCAGTAACTACACCTGTTCCTACAGACAGGGGGTATATCAGTGTGTGTGAGTCAGTAACTACACCTGTTCCTACAGACAGGGGGTATATCAGTGTGTGTGAGTCAGTAACTACACCTGTTCCTACAGACAGGGGGTATATCAGTGTGTGTGAGTCAGTAACTACACCTGTTCCTACAGACAGGGGGTATATCAGTGTGTGTGAGTCAGTAACTACACCTGTTCCTACAGACAGGGGGTATATCAGTGTGTGTGTGAGTCAGTAACTACACCTGTTCCTACAGACAGGGGGTATATCAGTGTGTGTGAGAGTCAGTAACTACACCTGTTCCTACAGACAGGGTGTATTCAGTGTGTGTGTGTGTCAGTAACTACACCTGTTCCTACAGACAGGGGGTATATCAGTGTGTGTGTGTGACAGTGAACTACACCTGTTCCTACAGACAGGGGGTATATCATTGTGTGTGTGTGTCAGTACTACACCTGTTCCTACAGACAGGGGGTATATCAGTGTGTGTGTGTCAGTAACTACACCTGTTCCTACAGACAGGGGGTATATCAGTGTGTGTGTGTCAGTAACTACACCTGTTCCTACAGACAGGGGGTATATCAGTGTGTGAGAGTCAGTAACTACACCTGTTCCTACAGACAGGGGGTATATCAGTGTGTGTGTGTCAGTAACTACACCTGTTCCTACAGACAGGGGGTATATCAGTGTGTGTGAGTCAGTCAGTAACTACACCTGTTCCTACAGACAGGGGGTATATCAGTGTGTGTGTGTCAGTAACTACACCTGTTCCTACAGACAGGGGGTATATCAGTGTGTGAGAGTCAGTAACTACACCTGTTCCTACAGACAGGGGGTATATCAGTGTGTGTGTGAGTCAGTAACTACACCTGTTCCTACAGACAGGGGGTATATCAGTGTGTGTGTGTCAGTAACTACACCTGTTCCTACAGACAGGGGGTATATCAGTGTGTGTGTGTGTCAGTAACTACACCTGTTCCTACAGACAGGGGGTATATCAGTGTGTGTGTGTCAGTAACTACACCTGTTCCTACAGACAGGGGGTATATCAGTGTGTGTGTGTCAGTAACTACACCTGTTCCTACAGACAGGGGGTATATCAGTGTGTGTGTGTGTCAGTAACTACACCTGTTCCTACAGACAGGGGGTATATCAGTGTGTGTGAGTCAGTAACTACACCTGTTCCTACAGACAGGGGGTATATCAGTGTGTGTGTGTCAGTAACTACACCTGTTCCTACAGACAGGGGGTATATCAGTGTGTGTGTGTCAGTAACTACACCTGTTCCTACAGACAGGGGGTATATCAGTGTGTGTGTGTCAGTAACTACACCTGTTCCTACAGACAGGGGGTATATCAGTGTGTGTGAGTCAGTAACTACACCTGTTCCTACAGACAGGGGGTATATCAGTGTGTGTGTGTCAGTAACTACACCTGTTCCTACAGACAGGGGGTATATCAGTGTGTGTGTGTGTCAGTAACTACACCTGTTCCTACAGACAGGGGGTATATCAGTGTGTGTGTGTGTCAGTAACTACACCTGTTCCTACAGACAGGGGGTATATCAGTGTGTGTGTGTCAGTAACTACACCTGTTCCTACAGACAGGGGGTATATCAGTGTGTGTGTGTCAGTAACTACACCTGTTCCTACAGACAGGGGGTATATCAGTGTGTGTGAGTCAGTAACTACACCTGTTCCTACAGACAGGGGGTACATCAGTGTGTGTGTGTCAGTAACTGCACCTGTACCTACAGACAGGGGGTATATCAGTGTCTGTGAGTCAGTAACTATACCAGTTCCTACAGACAGGGGGTATATCAGTGTGTGTGTGTCAGTAACTACACCTGTTCCTACAGACAGGGGGTATATCAGTGTGTGTGTGTCAGTAACTACACCTGTTCTTACAGACAGGGGGTATATCAGTGTGTGTGTGTCAGTAACTACACCTGTTCCTACAGACAGGGGGTATATCAGTGTGTGTGTGTCAGTAACTACACCTGTTCCTACAGACAGGGGGTATATCAGTGTCTGTGAGTCAGTAACTATACCAGTTCCTACAGACAGGGGGTATATCAGTGTGTGTGAGTCAGTAACTACACCTGTTCCTACAGACAGGGGGTACATCAGTGTGTGTGAGTCAGTAACTACACCTGTTCCTACAGACAGGGGGTATATCAGTGTGTGTGTGTCAGTAACTACACCTGTTCCTACAGACAGGGGGTATATCAGTGTGTGTGAGTCAGTAACTACACCTGTTCCTACAGACAGGGGGTATATCAGTGTGTGTGTGTCAGTAACTACACCTGTTCCTACAGACAGGGGGTATATCAGTGTGTGTGAGTCAGTAACTACACCTGTTCCTACAGACAGGGGGTATATCAGTGTGTGTGTGTCAGTAACTACACCTGTTCCTACAGACAGGGGGTATATCAGTGTGTGTGAGAGTCAGTAACTACACCTGTTCCTACAGACAGGGGGTATATCAGTGTGTGTGTGTCAGTAACTACACCTGTTCCTACAGACAGGGGGTATATCAGTGTGTGTGTGTGTCAGTAACTACACCTGTTCCTACAGACAGGGGGTATATCAGTGTGTGTGAGTCAGTAACTACACCTGTTCCTACAGACAGGGGGTATATCAGTGTGTGTGTGTCAGTAACTACACCTGTTCCTACAGACAGGGGGTATATCAGTGTGTGTGTGTCAGTAACTACACCTGTTCCTACAGACAGGGGGTATATCAGTGTGTGTGTGTCAGTAACTACACCTGTTCCTACAGACAGGGGGTATATCAGTGTGTGTGTGTCAGTAACTACACCTGTTCCTACAGACAGGGGGTATATCAGTGTGTGTGTGTCAGTAACTACACCTGTTCCTACAGACAGGGGGTATATCAGTGTGTGTGAGTCAGTAACTACACCTGTTCCTACAGACAGGGGGTATATCAGTGTGTGTGTGTCAGTAACTACACCTGTTCCTACAGACAGGGGGTATATCAGTGTGTGTGAGTCAGTAACTACACCTGTTCCTACAGACAGGGGGTATATCAGTGTGTGTGTGTCAGTAACTACACCTGTTCCTACAGACAGGGGGTATATCAGTGTGTGTGTGTCAGTAACTACACCTGTTCCTACAGACAGGGGGTATATCAGTGTGTGTGTGTCAGTAACTACACCTGTTCCTACAGACAGGGGGTATATCAGTGTGTGTGAGTCAGTAACTACACCTGTTCCTACAGACAGGGGGTATATCAGTGTGTGTGTGTCAGTAACTACACCTGTTCCTACAGACAGGGGGTATATCAGTGTGTGTGAGTCAGTAACTACACCTGTTCCTACAGACAGGGGGTATATCAGTGTGTGTGAGTCAGTAACTACACCTGTTCCTACAGACAGGGGGTATATCAGTGTGTGTGTGTCAGTAACTACACCTGTTCCTACAGACAGGGGGTATATCAGTGTGTGTGTGTCAGTAACTACACCTGTTCCTACAGACAGGGGGTATATCAGTGTGTGTGAGTCAGTAACTACACCTGTTCCTACAGACAGGGGGTATATCAGTGTGTGTGAGTCAGTAACTACACCTGTTCCTACAGACAGGGGGTATATCAGTGTGTGTGAGTCAGTAACTACACCTGTTCCTACAGACAGGGGGTATATCAGTGTGTGTGAGTCAGTAACTACACCTGTTCCTACAGACAGGGGGTATATCAGTGTGTGTGTGTCAGTAACTACACCTGTTCCTACAGACAGGGGGTATATCAGTGTGTGTGTGTCAGTAACTACACCTGTTCCTACAGACAGGGGGTATATCAGTGTGTGTGTGTCAGTAACTACACCTGTTCCTACAGACAGGGGGTATATCAGTGTGTGTGTGTCAGTAACTACACCTGTTCCTACAGACAGGGGGTATATCAGTGTGTGTGTGTCAGTAACTACACCTGTTCCTACAGACAGGGGGTATATCAGTGTGTGTGAGTCAGTAACTACACCTGTTCCTACAGACAGGGGGTATATCAGTGTGTGTGTGTCAGTAACTACACCTGTTCCTACAGACAGGGGGTATATCAGTGTGTGTGTGTCAGTAACTACACCTGTTCCTACAGACAGGGGGTATATCAGTGTGTGTGAGTCAGTAACTACACCTGTTCCTACAGACAGGGGGTATATCAGTGTGTGTGTGTCAGTAACTACACCTGTTCCTACAGACAGGGGGTATATCAGTGTGTGTGTGTCAGTAACTACACCTGTTCCTACAGACAGGGGGTATATCAGTGTGTGTGTGTCAGTAACTACACCTGTTCCTACAGACAGGGGGTATATCAGTGTGTGTGTGTCAGTAACTACACCTGTTCCTACAGACAGGGGGTATATCAGTGTGTGTGAGAGTCAGTAACTACACCTGTTCCTATAGACAGGGGGTATATCAGTGTGTGTGTGAGTCAGTAACTACACCTGTTCCTACAGACAGGGGGTATATCAGTGTGTGTGAGTCAGTAACTACACCTGTTCCTACAGACAGGGGGTATATCAGTGTGTGTGAGTCAGTAACTACACCTGTTCCTACAGACAGGGGGTATATCAGTGTGTGTGTGTCAGTAACTACACCTGTTCCTACAGACAGGGGGTATATCAGTGTGTGAGAGTCAGTAACTACACCTGTTCCTACAGACAGGGGGTATATCAGTGTGTGTGAGTCAGTAACTACACCTGTTCCTACAGACAGGGGGTATATCAGTGTGTGTGAGTCAGTAACTACACCTGTTCCTACAGACAGGGGGTATATCAGTGTGTGTGTGTCAGTAACTACACCTGTTCCTACAGACAGGGGGTATATCAGTGTGTGTGTGTCAGTAACTACACCTGTTCCTACAGACAGGGGGTATATCAGTGTGTGTGAGTCAGTAACTACACCTGTTCCTACAGACAGGGGGTATATCAGTGTGTGTGAGTCAGTAACTACACCTGTTCCTACAGACAGGGGGTATATCAGTGTGTGTGTGTCAGTAACTACACCTGTTCCTACAGACAGGGGGTATATCAGTGTGTGTGTGTCAGTAACTACACCTGTTCCTACAGACAGGGGGTATATCAGTGTGTGTGTGTCAGTAACTACACCTGTTCCTACAGACAGGGGGTATATCAGTGTGTGTGTGTCAGTAACTACACCTGTTCCTACAGACAGGGGGTATATCAGTGTGTGTGTGTCAGTAACTACACCTGTTCCTACAGACAGGGGGTATATCAGTGTGTGTGTGTCAGTAACTACACCTGTTCCTACAGACAGGGGGTATATCAGTGTGTGTGAGTCAGTAACTACACCTGTTCCTACAGACAGGGGGTATATCAGTGTGTGTGTGTCAGTAACTACACCTGTTCCTACAGACAGGGGGTATATCAGTGTGTGTGTGTCAGTAACTACACCTGTTCCTACAGACAGGGGGTATATCAGTGTGTGTGAGTCAGTAACTACACCTGTTCCTACAGACAGGGGGTATATCAGTGTGTGTGTGTCAGTAACTACACCTGTTCCTACAGACAGGGGGTATATCAGTGTGTGTGAGTCAGTAACTACACCTGTTCCTACAGACAGGGGGTATATCAGTGTGTGTGAGTCAGTAACTACACCTGTTCCTACAGACAGGGGGTATATCAGTGTGTGTGAGTCAGTAACTACACCTGTTCCTACAGACAGGGGGTATATCAGTGTGTGAGAGTCAGTAACTACACCTGTTCCTACAGACAGGGGGTATATCAGTGTGTGTGAGTCAGTAACTACACCTGTTCCTACAGACAGGGGGTATATCAGTGTGTGTGTGTCAGTAACTACACCTGTTCCTACAGACAGGGGGTATATCAGTGTGTGTGTGTCAGTAACTACACCTGTTCCTACAGACAGGGGGTATATCAGTGTGTGTGAGAGTCAGTAACTACACCTGTTCCTATAGACAGGGGGTATATCAGTGTGTGTGTGAGTCAGTAACTACACCTGTTCCTACAGACAGGGGGTATATCAGTGTGTGTGTGTCAGTAACTACACCTGTTCCTACAGACAGGGGGTATATCAGTGTGTGAGAGTCAGTAACTACACCTGTTCCTACAGACAGGGGGTATATCAGTGTGTGTGAGTCAGTAACTACACCTGTTCCTACAGACAGGGGGTATATCAGTGTGTGTGTGTCAGTAACTACACCTGTTCCTACAGACAGGGGGTATATCAGTGTGTGTGAGTCAGTAACTACACCTGTTCCTACAGACAGGGGGTATATCAGTGTGTGTGAGTCAGTAACTACACCTGTTCCTACAGACAGGGGGTATATCAGTGTGTGTGAGTCAGTAACTACACCTGTTCCTACAGACAGGGGGTATATCAGTGTGTGTGAGTCAGTAACTACACCTGTTCCTACAGACAGGGGGTATATCAGTGTGTGTGTGTCAGTAACTACACCTGTTCCTACAGACAGGGGGTATATCAGTGTGTGTGTGTCAGTAACTACACCTGTTCCTACAGACAGGGGGTATATCAGTGTGTGTGAGTGTCAGTAACTACACCTGTTCCTACAGACAGGGGGTATATCAGTGTGTGTGTGTCAGTAACTACACCTGTTCCTACAGACAGGGGGTATATCAGTGTGTGTGTGTCAGTAACTACACCTGTTCCTACAGACAGGGGGTATATCAGTGTGTGTGAGTCAGTAACTACACCTGTTCCTACAGACAGGGGGTATATCAGTGTGTGTGAGTCAGTAACTACACCTGTTCCTACAGACAGGGGGTATATCAGTGTGTGTGAGTCAGTAACTACACCTGTTCCTACAGACAGGGGGTATATCAGTGTGTGTGAGTCAGTAACTACACCTGTTCCTACAGACAGGGGGTATATCAGTGTGTGTGAGTCAGTAACTACACCTGTTCCTACAGACAGGGGGTATATCAGTGTGTGTGAGTCAGTAACTACACCTGTTCCTACAGACAGGGGGTATATCAGTGTGTGTGAGTCAGTAACTACACCTGTTCCTACAGACAGGGGGTATATCAGTGTGTGTGAGTCAGTAACTACACCTGTTCCTACAGACAGGGGGTATATCAGTGTGTGTGAGTCAGTAACTACACCTGTTCCTACAGACAGGGGGTATATCAGTGTGTGTGAGTCAGTAACTACACCTGTTCCTACAGACAGGGGGTATATCAGTGTGTGTGAGTCAGTAACTACACCTGTTCCTACAGACAGGGGGTATATCAGTGTGTGTGTGTCAGTAACTACACCTGTTCCTACAGACAGGGGGTATATCAGTGTGTGTGAGTCAGTAACTACACCTGTTCCTACAGACAGGGGGTATATCAGTGTGTGTGTGTCAGTAACTACACCTGTTCCTACAGACAGGGGGTATATCAGTGTGTGTGTGTCAGTAACTACACCTGTTCCTACAGACAGGGGGTATATCAGTGTGTGTGAGTCAGTAACTACACCTGTTCCTACAGACAGGGGGTATATCAGTGTGTGTGTGTCAGTAACTACACCTGTTCCTACAGACAGGGGGTATATCAGTGTGTGTGTGTCAGTAACTACACCTGTTCCTACAGACAGGGGGTATATCAGTGTGTGTGTGTCAGTAACTACACCTGTTCCTACAGACAGGGGTTATATCAGTGTGTGTGTGTCAGTAACTACACCTGTTCCTACAGACAGGGGGTATATCAGTGTGTGTGTGAGTCAGTAACTACACCTGTTCCTACAGACAGGGGGTATATCAGTGTGTGTGTGTCAGTAACTACACCTGTTCCTACAGACAGGGGGTATATCAGTGTGTGTGTGTCAGTAACTACACCTGTTCCTACAGACAGGGGGTATATCAGTGTGTGTGAGAGTCAGTAACTACACCTGTTCCTACAGACAGGGGGTATATCAGTGTGTGTGTGTCAGTAACTACACCTGTTCCTACAGACAGGGGGTATATCAGTGTGTGTGTGTCAGTAACTACACCTGTTCCTACAGACAGGGGGTATATCAGTGTGTGTGAGAGTCAGTAACTACACCTGTTCCTACAGACAGGGGGTATATCAGTGTGTGTGAGAGTCAGTAACTACACCTGTTCCTACAGACAGGGGGTATATCAGTGTGTGTGAGAGTCAGTAACTACACCTGTTCCTACAGACAGGGGGTATATCAGTGTGTGTGAGTCAGTAACTACACCTGTTCCTACAGACAGGGGGTATATCAGTGTGTGTGTGTCAGTAACTACACCTGTTCCTACAGACAGGGGGTATATCAGTGTGTGTGTGTCAGTAACTACACCTGTTCCTACAGACAGGGGGTATATCAGTGTGTGTGAGTCAGTAACTACACCTGTTCCTACAGACAGGGTGTATATCAGTGTGTGTGTGTGTCAGTAACTACACCTGTTCCTACAGACTGGGGCTATATCAGTGTGTGAGATTCAGTAACTACACCTGTTCCTACAGACAGGGGGTATATCAGTGTGTGTGAGTCAGTAACTACACCTGTTCCTACAGACAGGGGTATATCAGTGTGTGTGTGTCAGTAACTACACCTGTTCCTACAGACAGGGGGTATATCAGTGTGTGTGAGTCAGTAACTACACCTGTTCCTACAGACAGGGGGTATATCAGTGTGTGTGTGTCAGTAACTACACCTGTTCCTACAGACAGGGGGTATATCAGTGTGTGTGTGTCAGTAACTACACCTGTTCCTACAGACAGGGGGTATATCAGTGTGTGTGTGTCAGTAACTACACCTGTTCCTACAGACAGGGGGTATATCAGTGTGTGTGTGTCAGTAACTACACCTGTTCCTACAGACAGGGGGTATATCAGTGTGTGTGTGTCAGTTAACTTACACCTGTTTCCTATAGACAGGGGGTATATCAGTGTGTGTGTGAGTCAGTAACTACACCTGTTTCTACAGACAGGGGGTATATCAGTGTGTGTGAGTCAGTAACTACACCTGTTCCCCTAAGACAGGGGGTATATCAGTGGTGTGAGAGTCAGTAACTACACTTGTTCCTATAGACAGGGGGTATATCAGTGTGTGTGAGTCAGTAACTACACCTGTTCCTACAGACAGGGGGTATATCAGTGTGTGTGAGTGTCAGTAACTACACCTGTTCCTACAGACAGGGGGTATAATCAGTGTGTCGTGAGTCAGTAACTACACTGTTCCTACAGACAGGGGGTATATCAGTGTGTGTGTGTCAGTAACTACACCTGTTCCTACAGACAGGGGGTATATCAGTGTGTGTGTGTCAGTAACTACACCTGTTCTTACAGACAGGGGGTATATCAGTGTGTGAGAGTCAGTAACTACACCTGTTCCTACAGACAGGGGGTATATCAGTGTGTGTGAGTCAGTAACTACACCTGTTCCTACAGACAGGGGGTATATCAGTGTGTGTGAGTCAGTAACTACACCTGTTCCTACAGACAGGGGGTATATCAGTGTGTGTGAGTCAGTAACTACACTGTTCCTACAGACAGGGGTATATCAGTGTGTGTGTGTCAGTAACTACAACTGTTCCTACAGACAGGGGGATATATCAGTGTGTGTGAGTCAGTAACTACACCTGTTCCTACAGACAGGGGGTATATCAGTGTGTGTGTGTCAGTAACTACACCTGTTCCTACAGACAGGGGCTATATCAGTGTGTGTGAGTCAGTAATTACACCTGTTCCTACAGACAGGGGGTATATCAGTGTGTGTGTGTCAGTAACTACACCTGTTCCTACAGACAGGTGGTATATCAGTGTGTGTGTGTCAATAACTACGCCTGTTCCTACAGACAGGGGGCATATCAGTGTGTGAGAGTCAGTGACTACACCTGTTCCTACAGACAGGGGGTATATCAGTGTGTGTGTGTGTCAGTAACTACACCTGTTCCTACAGACAGGGGGTATATCAGTGTGTGTGTGTCAGTAACTACACCTGTTCCTACAGACAGGGGGTATATCAGTGTGTGTGTGTCAGTAACTACACCTGTTCCTACAGACAGGGGGTATATCAGTGTGTGTGAGTCAGTAACTACACCTGTTCCTACAGACCAGGGGGTATATCAGTGTGTGTGAGTCAGTAACTACACCTGTTCTACAGACAGGGGGTATATCAGTGTGTGTGTGTCAGTAACTACACCTGTTCCTACAGACAGGGGTATATCAGTGTGTGTGTGTCAGTAACTACACCTGTTCCTACAGACAGGGGGTATATCAGTGTGTGTGAGTCAAGTAACTACACCTGTTCCTACAGACAGGGGGTATATCAGTGTGTGTGAGTCAGTAACTACACCTGTTCCTACAGACAGGGGGTATATCAGTGTGTGTGTGTCAGTAACTACACCTGTTCCTACAGACAGGGGGTATATCAGTGTGTGTGAGTCAGTAACTACACCTGTACCTACAGACAGGGGGTATATCAGTGTGTGTGTGTCAGTAACTACACCTGTTCCTACAGACAGGGGGTATATCAGTGTGTGTGAGTCAGTTAGTACACCTGTACCTACAGACAGGGGGTATATCAGTGTGTGTGTATCAGTAACTATACCTGTTCCTACAGGCAGGGGATATATCAGTGTGTGTGTGTCAGTAACTACACCTGTTCCTACAGACCGGATATATCAGTGTGTGTGAGTCAGTAACTATACCTGTTCCTACAGACAGGGGGTATATCAGTGTGTGAGAGTCAGTAACTACACCTGTACCTACATACAGGGGGTATATCAGTGTGTGTGTGTCAGTAACTATACCTGTTCCTATAGACAGGGGGTATATCAGTGTGTGTGTGTCAGTAACTACACCTGTTCCCACAGATAGGGGATATATCAGTGTGTGTGTGTTAGTAACTACACCTGTTCCTACAGACAGGGAGTATATCAGTGTGTGTGAGTCAGTAACTATATCCGTTTATATTGTGTTTATAAAGATAAGGGATATATCAGTGTGAGAGAGTCAGTAACTATGTCTGTTTATATTCTGTTTGTAAAGATAAGGGATATATCAGTGTGAGAGAGTCAGTAACTATATCTGTTTATATTGTGTTTTACAATAGGGGGATATATCAGTCTGAGAGTCAGTAACTATATCTGTTTATATTGTGTTTATACATATAGGGGATATATCATTGTGAGAGAGTCAGTAACTATATGTGATTATATTGTGTTTGTACAGATAGGGGATATATCAGTGTGAGAGAGTCAGTAACTATATCTGTTTATATTGTGTTTATACAGATAAGGGATATATCATTGTGAGAGAGTCAGTAACTATATCTGTTTATATTGTGTTTATAAAGATAGGGGATATATCAGTGTGAGAGAGTCAGTAACTATATCTGTTTATATTGTAGTTTATAAAGATGGGGATATATATCAGGGGGAGAGAGTCAGTATCTATATTTGTTTATATGTGTTTTCTAAAGATAGGGGATATATCATGTGAGAGAGTCAGCAACTATATCTGTTTATATTGTTTATAAGATAGGGGATATATCAGTGTGAAGAGTCAGTAACTATATCTGTTTATATTGTTTTTATAAAGATAGTGGATAATCAGTGTGAGAGAGTCAGTAACTATATCTGTTTATATTGTGTTTAGAAAGATAGGGGATATATCAGTGTGAGAGAGTCAGTAACTATATCTGTTTAATTGTGTTTATAAAGATAGGGGATATATCAGTGTGAGAGAGTCAGTAACTATACCTTTTATATTGTGTGTTATAAGATGGGGATATATCAGTGTGAAGAGTCAGTAACTCTATCTGTTTATATTGTGTTTATAATGATAGTGGATATTCAGTGTGAGAGAGTCAGTAACTATATCTGTTTATATTGTGTTTATAAAGATAGGGGATATATCAGTGTGAGAGAGTCAGTAACTATATGTTTTCATATTGTGTTTATAAGATAGGGGATATATCAGTGTGAGAGAGTCAGTAACTATATCTGTTTATATTGTGTTTATAAAGATAGGGGATATATCAGTGTGAGAGAGTCAGTAACTATATCTGTTTATATTGTGTTTATAAAGATAGGGGATATATCATTGTGAGAGAGTCAGTAACTATATCTGTTTATATTGTGTTTATACAGATAGGGGATATATCAGTGTGAGAGAGTCAGTAACTATATCTGTTTATATTGTGTTTATAAAGATAGGGGATATATCAGTGTGAGAGAGTCAGTAACTATATCTGTTTATATGTGTGTTTATAAAGATAGGGGATATATCATTGTGAGAGAGTCAGTAACTATATCTGTTTATATTGTGTTTATAAAGATATGGGGTATATCGGTGTGAGAGAGTCAGTAACTATATCAGTTTATATTGTGTTTATAAAGATAGGGATATATCAGTGAGAGACCAGTCGGTAACTATGGTCCAGTTTATAATGTTTTTATAATATATGGATAAATCGTGTGTGAGATGAAGTCAGTAACTGTATCTGTTTATATTGTGTTCATAAGATATGGGGTATATCAGGTGTGAGAGAGTCAGTAACTATATCTGGTCTATTTTGTTTTTCAACCAGAATGGGGGATATCCTGAGAGAGAACAGTAACTCTATCTGTTTATATTGGTTTTTCCATACAGATATGGGAGTATACTCGAATGTGAGAGAGTCAGCAAACTATATGAGTTTATATTGTGTTTATACAGATAGGGGATATATCAGTGTGAGAAGAGTCAGTAACTATGTCAGTTCTATTGTGTTTATACAGATCAGGGTATATATCATTGTGAGAGAGTCAGTAATTACTAACCTGCTTTATATTGTCGTTTATAAGATAGGGGATATATCAGTGTGAGAGAGTCAGTAACTAATCGTTTATATTGTGTTTATAAAGATAGGGGATATATCAGTGTGAGAGAGTCAGTAACTATATCTGTTTATATTGTGTTTATAAAGATAGGGATATATCAGTGTGAGAGAGTCAGTAACTATATCTGTTTATATTGTGTTTATAAAGATAGGGGATATATCAGTGTGAGAGAGTCAGTAACTATATCTGTTTATATTGTGTTTATAAAGATAGGGGATATATCAGTGTGAGAGAGTCAGTAACTATATCTGTTTATATTGTGTTTATAAAGATAGGGGATATATCAGTGTGAGAGAGTCAGTAACTATATCTGTTTATATTGTGTTTATAAAGATAGGGGATATATCAGTGTGAGAGAGTCAGTAACTATATCTGTTTATATTGTGTTTATAAAGATAGGGGATATATCAGTGTGAGAGAGTCAGTAACTATATCTGTTTATATTGTGTTTATAAAGATAGGGGATATATCAGTGTGAGAGAGTCAGTAACTATATCTGTTTATATTGTGTTTATAAAGATAGGGGATATATCATGTGAGAGAGTCAGTAACTATATCTGTTTATATTGTGTTTATAAAGATAGGGGATATATCAGTGTGAGAGAGTCAGTAACTATATCTGTTTATATTGTGTTTATAAAGATAGGGGATATATCAGTGTGAGAGAGTCAGTAACTATATCTGTTTATATTGTGTTTATAAAGATAGGGGATATATCAGTGTGAGAGAGTCAGTAACTATATCTGTTTATATTGTGTTTATAAAGATAGGGGATATATCAGTGTGAGAGAGTCAGTAACTATATCTGTTTATATTGTGTTTATAAAGATAGGGGATATATCAGTGTGAGAGAGTCAGTAACTATATCTGTTTATATTGTGTTTATAAAGATAGGGGATATATCAGTGTGAGAGAGTCAGTAACTATATCTGTTTATATTGTGTTTATAAAGATAGGGGATATATCAGTGTGAGAGAGTCAGTAACTATATCTGTTTATATTGTGTTTATAAAGATAGGGGATATATCAGTGTGAGAGAGTCAGTAACTATATCTGTTTATATTGTGTTTATAAAGATAGGGGATATATCAGTGTGAGAGAGTCAGTAACTATATCTGTTTATATTGTGTTTATAAAGATAGGGATATATCAGTGTGAGAGAGTCAGTAACTATATCTGTTTATATTGTGTTTATAAAGATAGGGGATATATCAGTGTGAGAGAGTCAGTAACTATATCTGTTTATATTGTGTTATAAAGATAGGGGATATATCAGTGTGAGAGAGTCAGTAACTATATCTGTTATATTTGTGTTTATAAAGATAGGGGGATATATCAGTGTGAGAGAGTCCAGTAACTATATCTGTTATATTGTGTTTATACAGATAGGGGATATATCCTTGTGAGAGAGTCAGTAACTATATCTGTTTATATTGTGTTTATACAGATAGGGATATATCGTGTGAGAGAGTCAGTAACTATATCTGTTTATATTGTGTTTATAAAGATAGGGGATATATCAGTGTGAGAGAGTCAGTAACTATATCTGTTTATATTGTGTTTATAAAGATAGGGGATATATCATTGTGAGAGCAGTAACTATATCTGTTTATATTGTGTTTATAAAGATAGGGGATATATCAGTGTGAGAGAGTCAGTAACTATATCTGTTTATATTGTGTTTATACAGATAGGGATATATCATTGTGAGAGAGTCAGTAACTATATCTGTTTATATTGTGTTTATAAAGATAGGGGATATATCAGTGTGAGAGAGTCAGTAACTATATCTGTTTATATTGTGTTTATAAAGATAGCGGATATATCACTGTGAGAGAGTCAGTAACTATATCTGTTTATATTGTGTTCATAAGATATGGGGTATATCGGTGTGAGAGAGTCAGTAACTATATCAGTTTATATTGTGTTTATAAAGATAGGGGATATATCAGTCTGAGAGACAGTAACTATGTCAGTTTATATTGTGTTTATACAGATAGGGGATATATCAGTGTGAGAGAGTCAGTAACTATATCTGTTTATATTGTGTTCATAAGATATGGGGTATATCGGTGTGAGAGAGTCAGTAACTATATCTGTTTATATTGTGTTTATAAAGATAGGGGATATATCAGTGTGAGAGAGTCAGTAACTATATCTGTTTATATTGTGTTTATAAAGATAGGGGATATATCAGTGTGAGAGAGTCAGTAACTATATCTGTTTATATTGTGTTTATAAAGATAGGGGATATATCAGTGTGAGAGAGTCAGTAACTATATCTGTTTATATTGTGTTTATAAAGATAGGGGATATATCAGTGTGAGAGAGTCAGTAACTATATCTGTTTATATTGTGTTTATAAAGATAGGGGATATATCAGTGTGAGAGAGTCAGTAACTATATCTGTTTATATTGTGTTTATAAAGATAGGGGATATATCAGTGTGAGAGAGTCAGTAACTATATCTGTTTATATTGTGTTTATAAAGATAGGGGATATATCAGTGTGAGAGAGTCAGTAACTATATCTGTTTATATTGTGTTTATAAAGATAGGGGATATATCAGTGTGAGAGAGTCAGTAACTATATCTGTTTATATTGTGTTTATACAGATAGGGGATATATCAGTGTGAGAGAGTCAGTAACTATATCTGTTTATATTGTGTTTATAAAGATAGGGGATATATCAGTGTGAGAGAGTCAGTAACTATATCTGTTTATATTGTGTTTATAAGATAGGGGATATATCAGTGTGAGAGAGTCAGTAACTATATCTGTTTATATTGTGTTTATAAAGATAGGGGATATATCAGTGTGAGAGAGTCAGTAACTATATCTGTTTATATTGTGTTTATAAAGATAGGGGATATATCAGTGTGAGAGAGTCAGTAACTATATCTGTTTATATTGTGTTTATAAAGATAGGGGATATATCAGTGTGAGAGAGTCAGTAACTATATCTGTTTATATTGTGTTTATAAAGATAGGGGATATATCAGTGTGAGAGAGTCAGTAACTATATCTGTTTATATTGTGTTTATAAAGATAGGGGATATATCAGTGTGAGAGAGTCAGTAACTATATCTGTTTATATTGTGTTTATAAAGATAGGGGATATATCAGTGTGAGAGAGTCAGTAACTATATCTGTTTATATTGTGTTTATACAGATAGGGGATATATCAGTGTGAGAGAGTCAGTAACTATATCTGTTTATATTGTGTTTATAAAGATAGGGGATATATCAGTGTGAGAGAGTCAGTAACTATATCTGTTTATATTGTGTTTATAAAGATAGGGGATATATCAGTGTGAGAGAGTCAGTAACTATATCTGTTTATATTGTGTTTATAAAGATAGGGGATATATCAGTGTGAGAGAGTCAGTAACTATATCTGTTTATATTGTGTTTATAAAGATAGGGGATATATCAGTGTGAGAGAGTCAGTAACTATATCTGTTTATATTGTGTTTATAAAGATAGGGGATATATCAGTGTGAGAGAGTCAGTAACTATATCTGTTTATATTGTGTTTATAAAGATAGGGGATATATCAGTGTGAGAGAGTCAGTAACTATATCTGTTTATATTGTGTTTATAAAGATAGGGGATATATCAGTGTGAGAGAGTCAGTAACTATATCTGTTTATATTGTGTTTATAAAGATAGGGGATATATCAGTGTGAGAGAGTCAGTAACTATATCTGTTTATATTGTGTTTATAAAGATAGGGGATATATCAGTGTGAGAGTCAGTAACTGTATCTGTTTATATTGTTTTTATAAATATACGGGATATATCAGTGTGAGAGAGTCAGTAACTATATCTGTTTATGTTGTGTTTATAAAGATAGGGGATATATCAGTGTGAGAGAGTCAGTAACTATATCTGTTTATATTGTGTTTATAAAGATAGGGGATATATCAGTGTGAGAGAGTCAGTAACTATATCTGTTTATATTGTGTTTATAAAGATAGGGGATATATCAGTGTGAGAGAGTCAGTAACTATATCTGTTTATATTGTGTTTATAAAGATAGGGGATATATCAGTGTGAGAGAGTCAGTAACTATATCTGTTTATATTGTGTTTATAAAGATAGGGGATATATCAGTGTGAGAGAGTCAGTAACTATATCTGTTTATATTGTGTTTATACAGATAGGGGATATATCATTGTGAGAGAGTCAGTAACTATATCTGTTTATATTGTGTTTATACAGTTAGGGGATATATCAGTGTGAGAGAGTCAGTAACTATATCTGTTTATATTGTGTTTTTAAAAATAGGGGATATTTCATTGTGAAAGAGTCCGTAACTATATCTGTTTATATTGTGTTTATAAAGATAGGGGATATATCAGTGTGAGAGAGTCCGTAACTATATCTGTTTATATTGTGTTTATAAAGATATGGGATATATCGGTGTGAGAGAGTCAGTAACCATATCTGGTTATATTGTGTTTATAAAGATGGGGGATATATCAGTCTGAGAGTCAGTAACTATATCAGTTTATATTGTGTTTATACAGATAGGGGATATATCAGTCTGAGAGAGTCAGTAACTATACCTGTTTATATTGTGTTTATAAAGATAGGGGATATATCAGTGTGAGAGAGTCAGTAACTATATCTGTTTATATTGTGTTTATAAAGATAGGGGATATATCAGTGTGAGAGAGTCAGTAACTATATCTGTTTATATTGTGTTTATAAAGATAGGGGATATATCAGTGTGAGAGAGTCAGTAACTATATCTGTTTATATTGTGTTTATAAAGATAGGGGATATATCAGTGTGAGAGAGTCAGTAACTATATCTGTTTATATTGTGTTTATAAAGATAGGGGATATATCAGTGTGAGAGAGTCAGTAACTATATCTGTTTATATTGTGTTTATAAAGATAGGGGATATATCAGTGTGAGAGAGTCAGTAACTATATCTGTTTATATTGTGTTTATAAAGATAGGGGATATATCAGTGTGAGAGAGTCAGTAACTATATCTGTTTATATTGTGTTTATAAAGATAGGGGATATATCAGTGTGAGAGAGTCAGTAACTATATCTGTTTATATTGTGTTTATAAAGATAGGGGATATATCAGTGTGAGAGAGTCAGTAACTATATCTGTTTATATTGTGTTTATAAAGATAGGGGATATATCAGTGTGAGAGAGTCAGTAACTATATCTGTTTATATTGTGTTTATAAAGATAGGGGATATATCAGTGTGAGAGAGTCAGTAACTATATCTGTTTATATTGTGTTTATAAAGATAGGGGATATATCAGTGTGAGAGAGTCAGTAACTATATCTGTTTATATTGTGTTTATAAAGATAGGGGATATATCAGTGTGAGAGAGTCAGTAACTATATCTGTTTATATTGTGTTTATAAAGATAGGGGATATATCAGTGTGAGAGAGTCAGTAACTATATCTGTTTATATTGTGTTTATAAAGATAGGGGATATATCAGTGTGAGAGAGTCAGTAACTATATCTGTTTATATTGTGTTTATAAAGATAGGGGATATATCAGTGTGAGAGAGTCAGTAACTATATCTGTTTATATTGTGTTTATAAAGATAGGGGATATATCAGTGTGAGAGAGTCAGTAACTATATCTGTTTATATTGTGTTTATAAAGATAGGGGATATATCAGTGTGAGAGAGTCAGTAACTATATCTGTTTATATTGTGTTTATAAAGATAGGGGATATATCAGTGTGAGAGAGTCAGTAACTATATCTGTTTATATTGTGTTTATAAAGATAGGGGATATATCAGTGTGAGAGAGTCAGTAACTATATCTGTTTATATTGTGTTTATAAAGATAGGGGATATATCAGTGTGAGAGAGTCAGTAACTATATCTGTTTATATTGTGTTTATACAGATAGGGGATATATCAGTGTGAGAGAGTCAGTAACTATATCTGTTTATATTGTGTTTATAAAGATAGGGGATATATCAGTGTGAGAGAGTCAGTAACTATATCTGTTTATATTGTGTTTATAAAGATAGGGGATATATCAGTGTGAGAGAGTCAGTAACTATATCTGTTTATATTGTGTTTATAAAGATAGGGGATATATCAGTGTGAGAGAGTCAGTAACTATATCTGTTTATATTGTGTTTATAAAGATAGGGGATATATCAGTGTGAGAGAGTCAGTAACTATATCTGTTTATATTGTGTTTATAAAGATAGGGGATATATCAGTGTGAGAGAGTCAGTAACTATATCTGTTTATATTGTGTTTATAAAGATAGGGGATATATCAGTGTGAGAGAGTCAGTAACTATATCTGTTTATATTGTGTTTATAAAGATAGGGGATATATCAGTGTGAGAGAGTCAGTAACTATATCTGTTTATATTGTGTTTATAAAGATAGGGGATATATCAGTGTGAGAGAGTCAGTAACTATATCTGTTTATATTGTGTTTATAAAGATAGGGGATATATCAGTGTGAGAGAGTCAGTAACTATATCTGTTTATATTGTGTTTATAAAGATAGGGGATATATCAGTGTGAGAGAGTCAGTAACTATATCTGTTTATATTGTGTTTATACAGATAGGGGATATATCAGTGTGAGAGAGTCAGTAACTATATCTGTTTATATTGTGTTTATAAAGATAGGGGATATATCAGTGTGAGAGAGTCAGTAACTATATCTGTTTATATTGTGTTTATAAAGATAGGGGATATATCAGTGTGAGAGAGTCAGTAACTATATCTGTTTATATTGTGTTTATAAAGATAGGGGATATATCAGTGTGAGAGAGTCAGTAACTATATCTGTTTATATTGTGTTTATAAAGATAGGGGATATATCAGTGTGAGAGAGTCAGTAACTATATCTGTTTATATTGTGTTTATAAAGATAGGGGATATATCAGTGTGAGAGAGTCAGTAACTATATCTGTTTATATTGTGTTTATAAAGATAGGGGATATATCAGTGTGAGAGAGTCAGTAACTATATCTGTTTATATTGTGTTTATAAAGATAGGGGATATATCAGTGTGAGAGAGTCAGTAACTATATCTGTTTATATTGTGTTTATAAAGATAGGGGATATATCAGTGTGAGAGAGTCAGTAACTATATCTGTTTATATTGTGTTTATAAAGATAGGGGATATATCAGTGTGAGAGAGTCAGTAACTATATCTGTTTATATTGTGTTTATAAAGATAGGGGATATATCAGTGTGAGAGAGTCAGTAACTATATCTGTTTATATTGTGTTTATAAAGATAGGGGATATATCAGTGTGAGAGAGTCAGTAACTATATCTGTTTATATTGTGTTTATAAAGATAGGGGATATATCAGTGTGAGAGAGTCAGTAACTATATCTGTTTATATTGTGTTTATAAAGATAGGGGATATATCAGTGTGAGAGAGTCAGTAACTATATCTGTTTATATTGTGTTTATAAAGATAGGGGATATATCAGTGTGAGAGAGTCAGTAACTATATCTGTTTATATTGTGTTTATAAGATAGGGGATATATCAGTGTGAGAGAGTCAGTAACTATATCTGTTTATATTGTGTTTATACAGATAGGGGATATATCAGTGTGAGAGAGTCAGTAACTATATCTGTTTATATTGTGTTTATAAAGATAGGGGATATATCAGTGTGAGAGAGTCAGTAACTATATCTGTTTATATTGTGTTTATAAAGATAGGGGATATATCAGTGTGAGAGAGTCAGTAACTATATCTGTTTATATTGTGTTTATAAAGATAGGGGATATATCAGTGTGAGAGAGTCAGTAACTATATCTGTTTATATTGTGTTTATAAAGATAGGGGATATATCAGTGTGAGAGAGTCAGTAACTATATCTGTTTATATTGTGTTTATAAAGATAGGGGATATATCAGTGTGAGAGAGTCAGTAACTATATCTGTTTATATTGTGTTTATAAAGATAGGGGATATATCAGTGTGAGAGAGTCAGTAACTATATCTGTTTATATTGTGTTTATAAAGATAGGGGATATATCAGTGTGAGAGAGTCAGTAACTATATCTGTTTATATTGTGTTTATAAAGATAGGGGATATATCAGTGTGAGAGAGTCAGTAACTATATCTGTTTATATTGTGTTTATACCGATAGGGGATATATCAGTGTGAGAGAGTCAGTAACTATATCTGTTTATATTGTGTTTATAAAGATAGGGGATATATCATTGTGAAAGAGTCCGTAACTATATCTGTTTATATTGTGTTTATAAAGATAGGGGATATATCAGTGTGAGAGAGTCAGTAACTGTATCTGTTTATACTGTGTTCATAAGATATGGGATATATCAGTGTGACAGAGTCAGTAACTATATCTGTTTATATTGTGTTTATAAAGATAGGGGATATATCAGTGTGAGAGAGTCAGTAACTATATCTGTTTATATTGTGTTTATAAAGATAGGGGATATATCAGTGTGAGAGAGTCAGTAACTATATCTGTTTATATTGTGTTTATAAAGATAGGGGATATATCAGTGTGAGAGAGTCAGTAACTATATCTGTTTATATTGTGTTTATAAAGATAGGGGATATATCAGTGTGAGAGAGTCAGTAACTATATCTGTTTATATTGTGTTTATAAAGATAGGGGATATATCAGTGTGAGAGAGTCAGTAACTATATCTGTTTATATTGTGTTTATAAAGATAGGGGATATATCAGTGTGAGAGAGTCAGTAACTATATCTGTTTATATTGTGTTTATAAAGATAGGGGATATATCAGTGTGAGAGAGTCAGTAACTATATCTGTTTATATTGTGTTTATAAAGATAGGGGATATATCAGTGTGAGAGAGTCAGTAACTATATCTGTTTATATTGTGTTTATAAAGATAGGGGATATATCAGTGTGAGAGAGTCAGTAACTATATCTGTTTATATTGTGTTTATAAAGATAGGGGATATATCAGTGTGAGAGAGTCAGTAACTATATCTGTTTATATTGTGTTTATAAAGATAGGGGATATATCAGTGTGAGAGAGTCAGTAACTATATCTGTTTATATTGTGTTTATAAAGATAGGGGATATATCAGTGTGAGAGAGTCAGTAACTATATCTGTTTATATTGTGTTTATAAAGATAGGGGATATATCAGTGTGAGAGAGTCAGTAACTATATCTGTTTATATTGTGTTTATAAAGATAGGGGATATATCAGTGTGAGAGAGTCAGTAACTATATCTGTTTATATTGTGTTTATAAAGATAGGGGATATATCAGTGTGAGAGAGTCAGTAACTATATCTGTTTATATTGTGTTTATAAAGATAGGGGATATATCAGTGTGAGAGAGTCAGTAACTATATCTGTTTATATTGTGTTTATAAAGATAGGGGATATATCAGTGTGAGAGAGTCAGTAACTATATCTGTTTATATTGTGTTTATAAAGATAGGGGATATATCAGTGTGAGAGAGTCAGTAACTATATCTGTTTATATTGTGTTTATAAAGATAGGGGATATATCAGTGTGAGAGAGTCAGTAACTATATCTGTTTATATTGTGTTTATAAAGATAGGGGATATATCAGTGTGAGAGAGTCAGTAACTATATCTGTTTATATTGTGTTTATACAGATAGGGGATATATCATTGTGAGAGAGTCAGTAACTATATCTGTTTATATTGTGTTTATACAGATAGGGGATATATCAGTGTGAGAGAGTCAGTAACTATATCTGTTTATATTGTGTTTATAAAGATAGGGGATATATCAGTGTGAGAGAGTCAGTAACTATATCTGTTTATATTGTGTTTATAAAGATAGGGGATATATCAGTGTGAGAGAGTCAGTAACTATATCTGTTTATATTGTGTTTATAAAGATAGGGGATATATCAGTGTGAGAGAGTCAGTAACTATATCTGTTTATATTGTGTTTATAAAGATAGGGGATATATCAGTGTGAGAGAGTCAGTAACTATATCTGTTTATATTGTGTTTATAAAGATAGGGGATATATCAGTGTGAGAGAGTCAGTAACTATATCTGTTTATATTGTGTTTATAAAGATAGGGGATATATCAGTGTGAGAGAGTCAGTAACTATATCTGTTTATATTGTGTTTATAAAGATAGGGGATATATCAGTGTGAGAGAGTCAGTAACTATATCTGTTTATATTGTGTTTATAAAGATAGGGGATATATCAGTGTGAGAGAGTCAGTAACTATATCTGTTTATATTGTGTTTATAAAGATAGGGGATATATCAGTGTGAGAGAGTCAGTAACTATATCTGTTTATATTGTGTTTATAAAGATAGGGGATATATCAGTGTGAGAGAGTCAGTAACTATATCTGTTTATATTGTGTTTATACAGATAGGGGATATATCAGTGTGAGAGAGTCAGTAACTATATCTGTTTATATTGTGTTTATACAGATAGGGGATATATCAGTGTGAGAGAGTCAGTAACTATATCTGTTTATATTGTGTTTATAAAGATAGGGGATATATCAGTGTGAGAGAGTCAGTAACTATATCTGTTCATATTGTGTTTTTAAAGATGGGGGATATATCAGTGTGAGAGAGTCAGTAACTATATCTGTTTATATTGTGTTTATAAAGATAGGGGATATATCAGTGTGAGAGAGTCAGTAACTATATCTGTTTATATTGTGTTTATAAAGATAGGGGATATATCAGTGTGAGAGAGTCAGTAACTATATCTGTTTATATTGTGTTTATAAAGATAGGGGATATATCAGTGTGAGAGAGTCAGTAACTATATCTGTTTATATTGTGTTTATAAAGATAGGGGATATATCAGTGTGAGAGAGTCAGTAACTATATCTGTTTATATTGTGTTTATAAAGATAGGGGATATATCAGTGTGAGAGAGTCAGTAACTATATCTGTTTATATTGTGTTTATAAAGATAGGGGATATATCAGTGTGAGAGAGTCAGTAACTATATCTGTTTATATTGTGTTTATAAAGATAGGGGATATATCAGTGTGAGAGAGTCAGTAACTATATCTGTTTATATTGTGTTTATAAAGATAGGGGATATATCAGTGTGAGAGAGTCAGTAACTATATCTGTTTATATTGTGTTTATAAAGATAGGGGATATATCAGTGTGAGAGAGTCAGTAACTATATCTGTTTATATTGTGTTTATACAGATAGGGGATATATCAGTGTGAGAGAGTCAGTAACTATATCTGTTTATATTGTGTTTATAAAGATAGGGGATATATCAGTGTGAGAGAGTCAGTAACTATATCTGTTTATATTGTGTTTATAAAGATAGGGGATATATCAGTGTGAGAGAGTCAGTAACTATATCTGTTTATATTGTGTTTATAAAGATAGGGGATATATCAGTGTGAGAGAGTCAGTAACTATATCTGTTTATATTGTGTTTATAAAGATAGGGGATATATCAGTGTGAGAGAGTCAGTAACTATATCTGTTTATATTGTGTTTATAAAGATAGGGGATATATCAGTGTGAGAGAGTCAGTAACTATATCTGTTTATATTGTGTTTATAAAGATAGGGGATATATCAGTGTGAGAGAGTCAGTAACTATATCTGTTTATATTGTGTTTATAAAGATAGGGGATATATCAGTGTGAGAGAGTCAGTAACTATATCTGTTTATATTGTGTTTATAAAGATAGGGGATATATCAGTGTGAGAGAGTCAGTAACTATATCTGTTTATATTGTGTTTATAAAGATAGGGGATATATCAGTGTGAGAGAGTCAGTAACTATATCTGTTTATATTGTGTTTATAAAGATAGGGGATATATCAGTGTGAGAGAGTCAGTAACTATATCTGTTTATATTGTGTTTATAAAGATAGGGGATATATCAGTGTGAGAGAGTCAGTAACTATATCTGTTTATATTGTGTTTATAAAGATAGGGGATATATCAGTGTGAGAGAGTCAGTAACTATATCTGTTTATATTGTGTTTATAAAGATAGGGGATATATCAGTGTGAGAGAGTCAGTAACTATATCTGTTTATATTGTGTTTATAAAGATAGGGGATATATCAGTGTGAGAGAGTCAGTAACTATATCTGTTTATATTGTGTTTATAAAGATAGGGGATATATCAGTGTGAGAGAGTCAGTAACTATATCTGTTTATATTGTGTTTATAAAGATAGGGGATATATCAGTGTGAGAGAGTCAGTAACTATATCTGTTTATATTGTGTTTATAAAGATAGGGGATATATCAGTGTGAGAGAGTCAGTAACTATATCTGTTTATATTGTGTTTATAAAGATAGGGGATATATCAGTGTGAGAGAGTCAGTAACTATATCTGTTTATATTGTGTTTATAAAGATAGGGGATATATCAGTGTGAGAGAGTCAGTAACTATATCTGTTTATATTGTGTTTATAAAGATAGGGGATATATCAGTGTGAGAGAGTCAGTAACTATATCTGTTTATATTGTGTTTATAAAGATAGGGGATATATCAGTGTGAGAGAGTCAGTAACTATATCTGTTTATATTGTGTTTATAAAGATAGGGGATATATCAGTGTGAGAGAGTCAGTAACTATATCTGTTTATATTGTGTTTATAAAGATAGGGGATATATCAGTGTGAGAGAGTCAGTAACTATATCTGTTTATATTGTGTTTATAAAGATAGGGGATATATCAGTGTGAGAGAGTCAGTAACTATATCTGTTTATATTGTGTTTATAAAGATAGGGGATATATCAGTGTGAGAGAGTCAGTAACTATATCTGTTTATATTGTGTTTATAAAGATAGGGGATATATCAGTGTGAGAGAGTCAGTAACTATATCTGTTTATATTGTGTTCATAAGATATGGGGTATATCAGTGTGAGAGAGTCAGTAACCATATCTGGTTATATTGTGTTTATAAAGATGGGGGATATATCAGTCTGAGTCAGTAACTATATCAGTTTATATTGTGTTTATACAGATAGGGGATATATCATTCTGAGAGAGTCAGTAACTATACCTGTTTATATTTTGTTTATGAAGGTAGGGGAAAAATCAGTGTGAGAGAGTCAGTAACTATATCTGTTTATATTGTGTTTATAAAGATAGGGGATATATCAGTCTGAGAGAGTCAGTAACTATATCTGTTTATATTGTGTTCTTAAAAATAGGGGATATATCATTGTGAAAGAGTCCGTAACTATATCTGTTTATATTGTGTTTATAAAGATAGGGGATATATCAGTGTGAGAGAGTCAGTAACTATATCTGTTTATATTGTGTTTATAAAGATAGGGGATATATCAGTGTGAGAGAGTCAGTAACTATATCTGTTTATATTGTGTTTATAAAGATAGGGGATATATCAGTGTGAGAGAGTCAGTAACTATATCTGTTTATATTGTGTTTATAAAGATAGGGGATATATCAGTGTGAGAGAGTCAGTAACTATATCTGTTTATATTGTGTTTATAAAGATAGGGGATATATCAGTGTGAGAGAGTCAGTAACTATATCTGTTTATATTGTGTTTATAAAGATAGGGGATATATCAGTGTGAGAGAGTCAGTAACTATATCTGTTTATATTGTGTTTATAAAGATAGGGGATATATCAGTGTGAGAGAGTCAGTAACTATATCTGTTTATATTGTGTTTATAAAGATAGGGGATATATCAGTGTGAGAGAGTCAGTAACTATATCTGTTTATATTGTGTTTATAAAGATAGGGGATATATCAGTGTGAGAGAGTCAGTAACTATATCTGTTTATATTGTGTTTATAAAGATAGGGGATATATCAGTGTGAGAGAGTCAGTAACTATATCTGTTTATATTGTGTTTATAAAGATAGGGGATATATCAGTGTGAGAGAGTCAGTAACTATATCTGTTTATATTGTGTTTATAAAGATAGGGGATATATCAGTGTGAGAGAGTCAGTAACTATATCTGTTTATATTGTGTTTATAAAGATAGGGGATATATCAGTGTGAGAGAGTCAGTAACTATATCTGTTTATATTGTGTTTATAAAGATAGGGGATATATCAGTGTGAGAGAGTCAGTAACTATATCTGTTTATATTGTGTTTATAAAGATAGGGGATATATCAGTGTGAGAGAGTCAGTAACTATATCTGTTTATATTGTGTTTATAAAGATAGGGGATATATCAGTGTGAGAGAGTCAGTAACTATATCTGTTTATATTGTGTTTATAAAGATAGGGGATATATCAGTGTGAGAGAGTCAGTAACTATATCTGTTTATATTGTGTTTATAAAGATAGGGGATATATCAGTGTGAGAGAGTCAGTAACTATATCTGTTTATATTGTGTTTATAAAGATAGGGGATATATCAGTGTGAGAGAGTCAGTAACTATATCTGTTTATATTGTGTTTATAAAGATAGGGGATATATCAGTGTGAGAGAGTCAGTAACTATATCTGTTTATATTGTGTTTATACAGATAGGGGATATATCAGTGTGAGAGAGTCAGTAACTATATCTGTTTATATTGTGTTTATAAAGATAGGGGATATATCAGTGTGAGAGAGTCAGTAACTATATCTGTTTATATTGTGTTTATAAAGATAGGGGATATATCAGTGTGAGAGAGTCAGTAACTATATCTGTTTATATTGTGTTTATAAAGATAGGGGATATATCAGTGTGAGAGAGTCAGTAACTATATCTGTTTATATTGTGTTTATAAAGATAGGGGATATATCAGTGTGAGAGAGTCAGTAACTATATCTGTTTATATTGTGTTTATAAAGATAGGGGATATATCAGTGTGAGAGAGTCAGTAACTATATCTGTTTATATTGTGTTTATAAAGATAGGGGATATATCAGTGTGAGAGAGTCAGTAACTATATCTGTTTATATTGTGTTTATACAGATAGGGGATATATCAGTGTGAGAGAGTCAGTAACTATATCTGTTTATATTGTGTTTATAAAGATAGGGGATATATCAGTGTGAGAGAGTCAGTAACTATATCTGTTTATATTGTGTTTATAAAGATAGGGGATATATCAGTGTGAGAGAGTCAGTAACTATATCTGTTTATATTGTGTTTATAAAGATAGGGGATATATCAGTGTGAGAGAGTCAGTAACTATATCTGTTTATATTGTGTTTATAAAGATAGGGGATATATCAGTGTGAGAGAGTCAGTAACTATATCTGTTTATATTGTGTTTATAAAGATAGGGGATATATCAGTGTGAGAGAGTCAGTAACTATATCTGTTTATATTGTGTTTATAAAGATAGGGGATATATCAGTGTGAGAGAGTCAGTAACTATATCTGTTTATATTGTGTTTATAAAGATAGGGGATATATCAGTGTGAGAGAGTCAGTAACTACACCTGTTTATATTGTGTTTATACAGATAGGGGATATATCAGTGTGAGAGAGTCAGTAACTATATCTGTTTATATTGTGTTTATAAAGATATGGGGTATATCGGTGTGAGAGAGTCAGTAACTATATCTGTTTATATTGTGTTTATAAAGATAGGGGATATATCACTGTGAGAGAGTCAGTAACTATATCTGTTTGTATTGTGTTCATAAGATATGGGGTATATCAGTGTGAGAGAGTCAGTAACCATATCTGGTTATATTGTGTTTATAAAGATGGGGGATATATCAGTCTGAGAGAGTCAGTAACTATATCAGTTTATATTGTGTTTATACAGATAGGGGATATATCAGTGTGAGAGAGTCAGTAACTATATCTGTTTATATTGTGTTTATAAAGATAGGGGATATATCAGTGTGAGAGAGTCAGTAACTATATCTGTTTATATTGTGTTTTTAAAAATAGGGGATATATCATTGTGAAAGAGTCAGTAACTATATCTGTTTATATTGTGTTTATAAAGATAGGGGATATATCAGTGTGAGAGAGTCAGTAACTATATCTGTTTATATTGTGTTTATACAGATAGGGGATATATCAGTGTGAGAGAGTCAGTAACTATATCTGTTTATATTGTGTTTATAAAGATAGGGGATATATCAGTGTGAGAGAGTCAGTAACTATATCTGTTTATATTGTGTTTATAAAGATAGGGGATATATCAGTGTGAGAGAGTCAGTAACTATATCTGTTTATATTGTGTTTATAAAGATAGGGGATATATCATTGTGAGAGAGTCAGTAACTATATCTGTTTATATTGTGTTTATAAAGATAGGGGATATATCAGTGTGAGAGAGTCAGTAACTATATCTGTTTATATTGTGTTTATAAAGATAGGGGATATATCAGTGTGAGAGAGTCAGTAACTATATCTGTTTATATTGTGTTTATAAAGATAGGGGATATATCAGTGTGAGAGAGTCAGTAACTATATCTGTTTATATTGTGTTTATAAAGATAGGGGATATATCAGTGTGAGAGAGTCAGTAACTATATCTGTTTATATTGTGTTTATAAAGATAGGGGATATATCAGTGTGAGAGAGTCAGTAACTATATCTGTTTATATTGTGTTTATAAAGATAGGGGATATATCAGTGTGAGAGAGTCAGTAACTATATCTGTTTATATTGTGTTTATAAAGATAGGGGATATATCAGTGTGAGAGAGTCAGTAACTATATCTGTTTATATTGTGTTTATAAAGATAGGGGATATATCAGTGTGAGAGAGTCAGTAACTATATCTGTTTATATTGTGTTTATAAAGATAGGGGATATATCAGTGTGAGAGAGTCAGTAACTATATCTGTTTATATTGTGTTTATAAAGATAGGGGATATATCAGTGTGAGAGAGTCAGTAACTATATCTGTTTATATTGTGTTTATAAAGATAGGGGATATATCAGTGTGAGAGAGTCAGTAACTATATCTGTTTATATTGTGTTTATAAAGATAGGGGATATATCAGTGTGAGAGAGTCAGTAACTATATCTGTTTATATTGTGTTTATAAAGATAGGGGATATATCAGTGTGAGAGAGTCAGTAACTATATCTGTTTATATTGTGTTTATAAAGATAGGGGATATATCAGTGTGAGAGAGTCAGTAACTATATCTGTTTATATTGTGTTTATAAAGATAGGGGATATATCAGTGTGAGAGAGTCAGTAACTATATCTGTTTATATTGTGTTTATAAAGATAGGGGATATATCAGTGTGAGAGAGTCAGTAACTATATCTGTTTATATTGTGTTTATAAAGATAGGGGATATATCAGTGTGAGAGAGTCAGTAACTATATCTGTTTATATTGTGTTTATAAAGATAGGGGATATATCAGTGTGAGAGAGTCAGTAACTATATCTGTTTATATTGTGTTTATAAAGATAGGGGATATATCAGTGTGAGAGAGTCAGTAACTATATCTGTTTATATTGTGTTTATAAAGATAGGGGATATATCAGTGTGAGAGAGTCAGTAACTATATCTGTTTATATTGTGTTTATAAAGATAGGGGATATATCAGTGTGAGAGAGTCAGTAACTATATCTGTTTATATTGTGTTTATAAAGATAGGGGATATATCAGTGTGAGAGAGTCAGTAACTATATCTGTTTATATTGTGTTTATAAAGATAGGGGATATATCAGTGTGAGAGAGTCAGTAACTATATCTGTTTATATTGTGTTTATAAAGATAGGGGATATATCAGTGTGAGAGAGTCAGTAACTATATCTGTTTATATTGTGTTTATAAAGATAGGGATATATCAGTGTGAGAGAGTCAGTAACTATATCTGTTTATATTGTGTTTATAAAGATAGGGGATATATCAGTGTGAGAGAGTCAGTAACTATATCTGTTTATATTGTGTTTATAAAGATAGGGGATATATCAGTGTGAGAGAGTCAGTAACTATATCTGTTTATATTGTGTTTATAAAGATAGGGGATATATCAGTGTGAGAGAGTCAGTAACTATATCTGTTTATATTGTGTTTATAAAGATAGGGGATATATCAGTGTGAGAGAGTCAGTAACTATATCTGTTTATATTGTGTTTATAAAGATAGGGGATATATCAGTGTGAGAGAGTCAGTAACTATATCTGTTTATATTGTGTTTATAAAGATAGGGGATATATCAGTGTGAGAGAGTCAGTAACTATATCTGTTTATATTGTGTTTATAAAGATAGGGGATATATCAGTGTGAGAGAGTCAGTAACTATATCTGTTTATATTGTGTTTATAAAGATAGGGGATATATCAGTGTGAGAGAGTCAGTAACTATATCTGTTTATATTGTGTTTATAAAGATAGGGGATATATCATTGTGAGAGAGTCAGTAACTATATCTGTTTATATTGTGTTTTATAAAGATAGGGGATATATCAGTGTGAGAGAGTCAGTAACTATATCTGTTTATATTGTGTTTATAAAGATAGGGGATATATCAGTGTGAGAGAGTCAGTAACTATATCTGTTTATATTGTGTTTATACAGATAGGGGATATATCATTGTGAGAGAGTCAGTAACTATATCTGTTTATATTGTGTTTATAAAGATAGGGGATATATCAGTGTGAGAGAGTCAGTAACTATATCTGTTTATATTGTGTTTATAAAGATAGGGGATATATCAGTGTGAGAGAGTCAGTAACTATATCTGTTTATATTGTGTTTATAAAGATAGGGGATATATCAGTGTGAGAGAGTCAGTAACTATATCTGTTTATATTGTGTTTATAAAGATAGGGGATATATCAGTGTGAGAGAGTCAGTAACTATATCTGTTTATATTGTGTTTATAAAGATAGGGGGATATATCAGTGTGAGAAGTCAGTAACTATATCTGTTTATATTGTGTTTATAAAGATAGGGGATATATCAGTGTGAGAGAGTCAGTAACTATATCTGTTTATATTGTGTTTATAAAGATAGGGGATATATCAGTGTGAGAGAGTCAGTAACTATATCTGTTTATATTGTGTTTATAAAGATAGGGGATATATCAGTGTGAGAGAGTCAGTAACTATATCTGTTTATATTGTGTTTATACAGATAGGGGATATATCATTGTGAGAGAGTCAGTAACTATATCTGTTTATATTGTGTTTATAAAGATAGGGGATATATCAGTGTGAGAGAGTCAGTAACTATATCTGTTTATATTGTGTTTATAAAGATAGGGGATATATCAGTCTGAGAGTCAGTAACTATATCAGTTTATATTGTGTTTATACAGATAGGGGATATATCAGTCTGAGAGAGTCAGTAACTATACCTGTTTATATTTTGTTTATAAAGGTAGGGGATATATCAGTGTGAGAGAGTCAGTAACTATATCTGTTTATATTGTGTTTATAAAGATAGGGGATATATCAGTGTGAGAGAGTCAGTAACTATATCTGTTTATATTGTGTTTATAAAGATAGGGGATATATCAGTGTGAGAGAGTCAGTAACTATATCTGTTTATATTGTGTTTATAAAGATAGGGGATATATCAGTGTGAGAGAGTCAGTAACTATATCTGTTTATATTGTGTTTATAAAGATAGGGGATATATCAGTGTGAGAGAGTCAGTAACTATATCTGTTTATATTGTGTTTATAAAGATAGGGGATATATCAGTGTGAGAGAGTCAGTAACTATATCTGTTTATATTGTGTTTATAAAGATAGGGGATATATCAGTGTGAGAGAGTCAGTAACTATATCTGTTTATATTGTGTTTATAAAGATAGGGGATATATCAGTGTGAGAGAGTCAGTAACTATATCTGTTTATATTGTGTTTATAAAGATAGGGGATATATCAGTGTGAGAGAGTCAGTAACTATATCTGTTTATATTGTGTTTATAAAGATAGGGGATATATCAGTGTGAGAGAGTCAGTAACTATATCTGTTTATATTGTGTTTATAAAGATAGGGGATATATCAGTGTGAGAGAGTCAGTAACTATATCTGTTTATATTGTGTTTATAAAGATAGGGGATATATCAGTGTGAGAGAGTCAGTAACTATATCTGTTTATATTGTGTTTATAAAGATAGGGGATATATCAGTGTGAGAGAGTCAGTAACTATATCTGTTTATATTGTGTTTATAAAGATAGGGGATATATCAGTGTGAGAGAGTCAGTAACTATATCTGTTTATATTGTGTTTATAAAGATAGGCGATATATCATTGTGAGAGAGTCAGTAACTATATCTGTTTATATTGTGTTTATAAAGATATGGGATATATCAGTGTGAGAGAGTCAGTAACTATATCTGTTTATATTGTGTTTATACAGATAGGCGATATATCATTGTGAGAGAGTCAGTAACTATATCTGTTTATATTGTGTTTATAAAGATAGGGGATATATCAGTGTGAGAGAGTCAGTAACTATATCTGTTTATATTGTGTTTATAAAGATAGGGGATATATCAGTGTGAGAGAGTCAGTAACTATATCTGTTTATATTGTGTTTATAAAGATAGGGGATATATCAGTGTGAGAGAGTCAGTAACTATATCTGTTTATATTGTGTTTATAAAGATAGGGGATATATCAGTGTGAGAGAGTCAGTAACTATATCTGTTTATATTGTGTTTATAAAGATAGGGGATATATCAGTGTGAGAGAGTCAGTAACTATATCTGTTTATATTGTGTTTATAAAGATAGGGGATATATCAGTGTGAGAGAGTCAGTAACTATATCTGTTTATATTGTGTTTATAAAGATAGGGGATATATCAGTGTGAGAGAGTCAGTAACTATATCTGTTTATATTGTGTTTATAAAGATAGGGGATATATCAGTGTGAGAGAGTCAGTAACTATATCTGTTTATATTGTGTTTATAAAGATAGGGGATATATCAGTGTGAGAGAGTCAGTAACTATATCTGTTTATATTGTGTTTATAAAGATAGGGGATATATCAGTGTGAGAGAGTCAGTAACTATATCTGTTTATATTGTGTTTATAAAGATAGGGGATATATCAGTGTGAGAGAGTCAGTAACTATATCTGTTTATATTGTGTTTATAAAGATAGGGGATATATCAGTGTGAGAGAGTCAGTAACTATATCTGTTTATATTGTGTTTATAAAGATAGGGGATATATCAGTGTGAGAGAGTCAGTAACTATATCTGTTTATATTGTGTTTATAAAGATAGGGGATATATCAGTGTGAGAGAGTCAGTAACTATATCTGTTTATATTGTGTTTATAAAGATAGGGGATATATCAGTGTGAGAGAGTCAGTAACTATATCTGTTTATATTGTGTTTATAAAGATAGGGGATATATCAGTGTGAGAGAGTCAGTAACTATATCTGTTTATATTGTGTTTATAAAGATAGGGGATATATCAGTGTGAGAGAGTCAGTAACTATATCTGTTTATATTGTGTTTATAAAGATAGGGGATATATCAGTGTGAGAGAGTCAGTAACTATATCTGTTTATATTGTGTTTATAAAGATAGGGGATATATCAGTGTGAGAGAGTCAGTAACTATATCTGTTTATATTGTGTTTATAAAGATAGGGGATATATCAGTGTGAGAGAGTCAGTAACTATATCTGTTTATATTGTGTTTATAAAGATAGGGGATATATCAGTGTGAGAGAGTCAGTAACTATATCTGTTTATATTGTGTTTATAAAGATAGGGGATATATCAGTGTGAGAGAGTCAGTAACTATATCTGTTTATATTGTGTTTATAAAGATAGGGGATATATCAGTGTGAGAGAGTCAGTAACTATATCTGTTTATATTGTGTTTATAAAGATAGGGGATATATCAGTGTGAGAGAGTCAGTAACTATATCTGTTTATATTGTGTTTATAAAGATAGGGGATATATCAGTGTGAGAGAGTCAGTAACTATATCTGTTTATATTGTGTTTATAAAGATAGGGGATATATCAGTGTGAGAGAGTCAGTAACTATATCTGTTTATATTGTGTTTATAAAGATAGGGGATATATCAGTGTGAGAGAGTCAGTAACTATATCTGTTTATATTGTGTTTATAAAGATAGGGGATATATCAGTGTGAGAGAGTCAGTAACTATATCTGTTTATATTGTGTTTATAAAGATAGGGGATATATCAGTGTGAGAGAGTCAGTAACTATATCTGTTTATATTGTGTTTATAAAGATAGGGGATATATCAGTGTGAGAGAGTCAGTAACTATATCTGTTTATATTGTGTTTATAAAGATAGGGGATATATCAGTGTGAGAGAGTCAGTAACTATATCTGTTTATATTGTGTTTATAAAGATAGGGGATATATCAGTGTGAGAGAGTCAGTAACTATATCTGTTTATATTGTGTTTATAAAGATAGGGGATATATCAGTGTGAGAGAGTCAGTAACTATATCTGTTTATATTGTGTTTATAAAGATAGGGGATATATCAGTGTGAGAGAGTCAGTAACTATATCTGTTTATATTGTGTTTATAAAGATAGGGGATATATCAGTGTGAGAGAGTCAGTAACTATATCTGTTTATATTGTGTTTATAAAGATAGGGGATATATCAGTGTGAGAGAGTCAGTAACTATATCTGTTTATATTGTGTTTATAAAGATAGGGGATATATCAGTGTGAGAGAGTCAGTAACTATATCTGTTTATATTGTGTTTATAAAGATAGGGGATATATCAGTGTGAGAGAGTCAGTAACTATATCTGTTTATATTGTGTTTATAAAGATAGGGGATATATCAGTGTGAGAGAGTCAGTAACTATATCTGTTTATATTGTGTTTATAAAGATAGGGGATATATCAGTGTGAGAGAGTCAGTAACTATATCTGTTTATATTGTGTTTATAAAGATAGGGGATATATCAGTGTGAGAGAGTCAGTAACTATATCTGTTTATATTGTGTTTATAAAGATAGGGGATATATCAGTGTGAGAGAGTCAGTAACTATATCTGTTTATATTGTGTTTATAAAGATAGGGGATATATCAGTGTGAGAGAGTCAGTAACTATATCTGTTTATATTGTGTTTATAAAGATAGGGGATATATCAGTGTGAGAGAGTCAGTAACTATATCTGTTTATATTGTGTTTATAAAGATAGGGGATATATCAGTGTGAGAGAGTCAGTAACTATATCTGTTTATATTGTGTTTATAAAGATAGGGGATATATCAGTGTGAGAGAGTCAGTAACTATATCTGTTTATATTGTGTTTATAAAGATAGGGGATATATCAGTGTGAGAGAGTCAGTAACTATATCTGTTTATATTGTGTTTATAAAGATAGGGGATATATCATTGTGAGAGAGTCAGTAACTATATGTGTTTATATTGTGTTTATACAGATAGGGGATATATCAGTGTGAGAGAGTCAGTAACTATATCTGTTTATGTCATGTTTATAAAGATAGGGGATTATCATTGTGAGAGAGTCAGTAACTATATCTGTTTATATTGTGTTTATAAAGATAGGGGGATATATCAGTGTGAGAGAGTCAGTAACTATATCTGTTATATTGTGTTTTATAAAGATAGGGATATATCAGTGTGTGACAGTCAGGTAACTATATCTGTTTATATTGTGTTTATAAAGATAGGGGATATATCATTGTGAGAGAGTCAGTAACTATATCTGTTCATATTGTGTTTATAAAGATAGGGGATATATCAGTGTGTGACAGTCAGTAATTATATCTGTTCATATTGTGTTTATAAAGATAGGGGATATATCAATGTGAGAGAGTCAGTAACTATATCTGTTTATATTGTGTTTTTAAAGATAGTGGATATATCAGTGTGAGAGTCAGTAACTATATCTGTTTATATTGTGTTTATAAAGATAGGGGATATATCAGTGTGAGAGAGTCAGTAACTATATCTGTTTATATTGTGTTTATAAAGATAGGGGATATATCAGTGTGAGAGAGTCAGTAACTATATCTGTTTATATTGTGTTTATAAAGATAGGGGATATATCAGTGTGAGAGAGTCAGTAACTATATCTGTTTATATTGTGTTTATAAAGATAGGGGATATATCAGTGTGAGAGAGTCAGTAACTATATCTGTTTATATTGTGTTTATAAAGATAGGGGATATATCAGTGTGAGAGAGTCAGTAACTATATCTGTTTATATTGTGTTTATAAAGATAGGGGATATATCAGTGTGAGAGAGTCAGTAACTATATCTGTTTATATTGTGTTTATAAAGATAGGGGATATATCAGTGTGAGAGAGTCAGTAACTATATCTGTTTATATTGTGTTTATAAAGATAGGGGATATATCAGTGTGAGAGAGTCAGTAACTATATCTGTTTATATTGTGTTTATAAAGATAGGGGATATATCAGTGTGAGAGAGTCAGTAACTATATCTGTTTATATTGTGTTTATAAAGATAGGGGATATATCAGTGTGAGAGAGTCAGTAACTATATCTGTTTATATTGTGTTTATAAAGATAGGGGATATATCAGTGTGAGAGAGTCAGTAACTATATCTGTTTATATTGTGTTTATAAAGATAGGGGATATATCATTGTGAGAGAGTCAGTAACTATATCTGTTTATATTGTGTTTATAAAGATAGGGGATATATCAGTGTGAGAGAGTCAGTAACTATATCTGTTTATATTGTGTTTATAAAGATAGGGGATATATCAGTGTGAGAGAGTCAGTAACTATATCTGTTTATATTGTTTTTATAAAGATAGGGGATATATCAGTGTGAGAGAGTCAGTAACTATATCTGTTTATATTGTGTTTATAAAGATAGGGGATATATCAGTGTGACAGTCAGTAACTATATCTGTTTATATTGTGTTTATAAAGATAGGGGATATATCAGTGTGAGAGAGTCAGTAACTATACCTGTTTATATTGTTTATAAAGATAGGGGATATATCAGTGTGAGAGAGTCAGTAATTATATCTGTTTATATGGTGTTTATAAAGATAGGGGATATATCAGTGTGTGACAGTCAGTAATTATATCTGTTTATATTGTGTTTATAAAGATAGGGGATATATCAGTGTGAGAGAGTCAGTAACTATATCTGTTTATATTGTGTTTATAAAGATAGGGGATATATCAGTGTTAGAGAGTCAGTAACTATATCTGTTTATATTGTGTTTATAAAGATAGGGGATATATCATGTGAGAGAGTCAGTAACTATATCTGTTTATATTGTGTTTATAAAGATAGGGGATATATCAGTGTGAGAGAGTCAGTAACTATATCTGTTTATATTGTGTTTATAAAGATAGGGGATATATCAGTGTGAGAGAGTCAGTAACTATATCTGTTTATATTGTGTTTATAAAGATAGGGGATATATCAGTGTGAGAGAGTCAGTAACTATATCTGTTTATATTGTGTTTATAAAGATAGGGGATATATCAGTGTGAGAGAGTCAGTAACTATATCTGTTTATATTGTGTTTATAAAGATAGGGGATATATCAGTGTGAGAGAGTCAGTAACTATATCTGTTTATATTGTGTTTATAAAGATAGGGGATATATCAGTGTGAGAGAGTCAGTAACTATATCTGTTTATATTGTGTTTATAAAGATAGGGGATATATCAGTGTGAGAGAGTCAGTAACTATATCTGTTTATATTGTGTTTATAAAGATAGGGGATATATCAGTGTGAGAGAGTCAGTAACTATATCTGTTTATATTGTGTTTATAAAGATAGGGGATATATCAGTGTGAGAGAGTCAGTAACTATATCTGTTTATATTGTGTTTATAAAGATAGGGGATATATCAGTGTGAGAGAGTCAGTAACTATATCTGTTTATATTGTGTTTATAAAGATAGGGGATATATCAGTGTGAGACAGTCACTAACTATATCTGTTTATATTGTGTTTATAAAGATAGGGGATATATCAGTGTGAGAGAGTCAGTAACTATATCTGTTTATATTGTGTTTATACAGATAGGGGATATATCAGTGTGAGAGAGTCAGTAACTATATCTGTTTATATTGTGTTTATAAAGATAGGGGATATATCAGTGTGAGAGAGTCAGTAACTATATCTGTTTATATTGTGTTTATACAGATAGGGGATATATCATTGTGAGAGAGTCAGTAACTATATGTGTTTATATTGTGTTTATAAAGATAGGGGATATATCAGTGTGAGAGAGTCAGTAACTATATCTGTTTACATTGTATTCATAAAGATAGGGGATATATCAATTTGAGAGTCAGTAACTCTATCTGTTTATATTGTGTTTTATAAAGATAGGGGATATATCAGTGTGAGAGAGTCAGTAACTATATCTGTTTATATTGTGTTTATAAAGATAGGGGATATATCAGTGTGAGAGAGTCAGTAACTATATCTGTTTATATTGTGTTTATAAAGATAGGGGATATATCAGTGTGAGAGAGTCAGTAACTATATCTGTTTATATTGTGTTTATAAAGATAGGGGATATATCAGTGTGAGAGAGTCAGTAACTATATCTGTTTATATTGTGTTTATAAAGATAGGGGATATATCAGTGTGAGAGAGTCAGTAACTATATCTGTTTATATTGTGTTATAAAGATAGGGGATATATCAGTGTGAGAGAGTCAGTAACTATATCTGTTTATATTGTGTTTATAAAGATAGGGGATATATCAGTGTGAGAGAGTCAGTAACTATATCTGTTTATATTGTGTTTATAAAGATAGGGGATATATCAGTGTGAGAGAGTCAGTAACTATATCTGTTTATATTGTGTTTATAAAGATAGGGGATATATCAGTGTGAGAGAGTCAGTAACTATATCTGTTTATATTGTGTTTATAAAGATAGGGGATATATCAGTGTGAGAGAGTCAGTAACTATATCTGTTTATATTGTGTTTATAAAGATAGGGGATATATCATTGTGAGAGAGTCAGCAACTATATGTGTTTATATTGTGTTTATAAAGATAGGGGATATATCTGTGTGAGACAGTCAGTAACTATATCTGTTTATATTGTGTTTATAAAGATAGGGGATATATCAGTGTGAGAGAGTCAGTAACTATATCTGTTTATATTGTGTTTATAAAGATAGGGGATATATCAGTGTGAGAGAGTCAGTAACTATATCTGTTTATATGTGTTTATAAAGATAGGGGATATATCAGTGTGAGAAGTCAGTAACTATATCTGTTTATATTGTGTTTATAAAGATAGGGGATATATCAGTGTGAGAGAGTCAGTAACTATATCTGTTTATGTTCTGTTTGTAAAGATAGGGGATATATCAGTGTGATAGAGTCAGTAACTATATCTGTTTATATTGTGTTTATAAAGATTGGGGATATATCACTGTGAGAGAGTCAGTAACTATATCTGTTTGTATTGTGTTCATAAGATATGGGGTATATCGGTGTGAGAGAGTCAGTAACCATATCTGGTTATATTGTGTTTATAAAGATGGGGGATATATCAGTCTGAGAGAGTCAGTAACTATACCTGTTTATATTTTGTTTATAAAGATAGGGGATATATCAGTGTGAGAGAGTCAGTAACTATATCTGTTTATATTGTGTTTATACAGATAGGGGATATATCAGTGTGAGAGAGTCAGTAACTATATCTGTTTATATTGTGTTTATAAAGATAGGGGATATATCAGTGTGAGAGAGTCAGTAACTATATCTGTTTATATTGTGTTTATAAAGATAGGGGATATATCAGTGTGAGAGAGTCAGTAACTATATCTGTTTATATTGTGTTTATAAAGATAGGGGATATATCAGTGTGAGAGAGTCAGTAACTATACCTGTTTATATTGTGTTTATAAAGATAGGGGATATATCAGTGTGATAATAACTATATCTGTATCTATTGTGTTTATAAAGATAGGGGATATATCAGTGTGAGAGAGTCAGTAACTATATCTGTTTATATTGTATTTATAAAGATAGTGGATATATCAGTGTGAGAGAGTCAGTAACTATATCTGTTTATATTGTGTTTATAAAGATAGGGGATATATCAGTGTGTGACAGTCGGTAACTATATCTGTTTATATTGTGTTTATAAAGATAGGGGATATATCAGTGTGAGAGAGTCAGTAACTATATCTGTTTATATTGTGTTTATAAAGATAGGGGATATATCAGTGTGAGAGAGTCAGTAACTATATCTGTTTATATTGTGTTTATAAGGATAGGGGATATATCAGTGTGAGAGAGTCAGTAACTATATCTGTTTATATTGTGTTTATACAGATAGGGGATATATCAGTGTGAGAGAGTCAGTAACTATATCTGTTTATATTGTGTTTATAAAGATAGGGGATATATCAGTGTGACAGTCAGTAACTATATCTGTTTATATTGTGTTTTTAAAGATGGGGGATTTGTGAGAGAGTCAGTAACTATATCTGTTTATATTGTGTTTATAAAGATAGGGGATATATCAGTGTGAGAGAGTCAGTAACTATATCTGTTTATATTGTGTTTATAAAGATGGGATATATAAGTGTGTGACATTCGGTAACTGTATCTGTTTATATTGTTTTTATAAATATTGGGGATATATCAGTGTGAGAGTTTTAATAACTATATCTGTTTATATTGTGTTTATAAGATAGGGGATATATCAGTGTGAGAGAGTCAGTAACTATATCTGTTTATATTGTGTTTATAAAGATAGGGGATATATCATTGTGAGAGAGTCAGTAACTATATCTGTTTATATTGTGTTTATACAGATAGGGGATATATCAGTGTGAGAGAGTCAGTAACTATATCTGTTTATATTGTGTTTATAAAGATAGGGGATATATCAGTGTGAGAGAGTCAGTAACTATATCTGTTTATATTGTGTTTATAAAGATAGGGGATATATCAGTGTGAGAGAGTCAGTAACTATATCTGTTTATATTGTGTTTATACAGATAGGGGATATATCAGTGTGAGAGAGTCAGTAACTATATCTGTTTATATTGTATTTATACCGATAGGGGATATATCATTGTGAGAGAGTCTACAACTATATCTGTTTATATTGTGTTTATAAAGATAGGGATATATCAGTGTGAGAGAGTCAGTAACTATATCTGTTATATTGTGTTTATAAAGATAGGGGATATATCATGTGAGAGAGTCAGTAACTATATCTGTTTAAATTGTGTTTATAAAGATAGGGGGATATATAGTTGTGAGAGAGTCAGTAACTATATCTGTTTTATAGTAGTTTATAAAGATAGGGGATATATCATTGTGTGAGAGTCGAGTAACTATATCTGTTTATATTGTGTTTATAAAGATAGGGGATATATCAGTGTGAGAGAGTCAGTAACTATATCTGTTTACATTGTGTTTATAAAGATAGGGGATATATCATTGTGAGAGAGTGAGTAACTCTCGCTGTTTATGTTCTGTTTATAAAGATAGGGGATATATCAGTGTGATAGAGTCAGTAACTATATCTGTTTATATTGTGTTTATAAAGATAGGGGATATATCAGTGTGAGAGAGTCAGTAACTATATCTGTTTATGTTCTGTTTATAAAGATAGGGGATATATCGGTGTGAGAGAGTCAGTAACTATATCTGTTATATTGTGTTTATAAAGGATAGGGGATATATCAGTGTGAGAGAGTCAGTAACTATATCTGTTTATATTGTGTTTATAAAGATAGGGGACAGATCAGTGTGTGACAGTCGGTATCTATATCTGTTTATATTGTTTTTATAAATATAGGGGTTATATCAGTGTTAGAGAGTCAGTAACTGTATCTGTTTATATTGTGTTCATAAGATATGGGGTATATCAGTGTGAGAGAGTCAGTAACTATATCTGTTTATATTGTGTTTATACAGATAGGGGATATATCAGTGTGAGAGAGTCAGTAACTATATCTGTTTATATTGTGTTTATAAAGATAGGGGATATATCAGTGTGAGAGAGTCAGTAACTATATCTGTTTATATTGTGTTTATAAAGATAGGGGATATATCAGTGTGAGAGAGTCGGTATCTATATCTGTTTATATTGTGTTTATAAAGATAGGGGATATATCAGTGTGAGAGAGTCAGTAACTATATCTGTTTATATTGTGTTTATAAAGATAGGGGATATATCAGTGTGAGAGAGTCAGTAACTATATCTGTTTATATTGTGTTTATAAAGATAGGGGATATATCAGTGTGAGAGAGTCAGTAACTATATCTGTTTATATTGTGTTTATAAAGATAGGGGATATATCAGTGTGAGAGAGTCAGTAACTATATCTGTTTATATTGTGTTTATAAAGATAGGGGATATATCAGTGTGAGAGAGTCAGTAACTATATCTGTTTATATTGTGTTTATAAAGATAGGGGATATATCAGTGTGAGAGAGTCAGTAACTATATCTGTTTATATTGTGTTTATAAAGATAGGGGATATATCAGTGTGAGAGAGTCAGTAACTATATCTGTTTATATTGTGTTTATAAAGATAGGGGATATATCAGTGTGAGAGAGTCAGTAACTATATCTGTTTATATTGTGTTTATAAAGATAGGGGATATATCAGTGTGAGAGAGTCAGTAACTATATCTGTTTATATTGTGTTTATAAAGATAGGGGATATATCAGTGTGAGAGAGTCAGTAACTATATCTGTTTATATTGTGTTTATAAAGATAGGGGATATATCAGTGTGAGAGAGTCAGTAACTATATCTGTTTATATTGTGTTTATAAAGATAGGGGATATATCAGTGTGAGAGAGTCAGTAACTATATCTGTTTATATTGTGTTTATAAAGATAGGGGATATATCAGTGTGAGAGAGTCAGTAACTATATCTGTTTATATTGTGTTTATAAAGATAGGGGATATATCAGTGTGAGAGAGTCAGTAACTATATCTGTTTATATTGTGTTTATAAAGATAGGGGATATATCAGTGTGAGAGAGTCAGTAACTATATCTGTTTATATTGTGTTTATAAAGATAGGGGATATATCAGTGTGAGAGAGTCAGTAACTATATCTGTTTATGTTCTGTTTATAAAGATGGGGGATATATCAGTGTGATAGAGTCAGTAACTATATCTGTTTATATTGTGTTTATAAAGATAGAGGATATATCACTGTGAGAGAGTCAGTAACTATATCTGTTTGTATTGTGTTCATAAGATATGGGGTATATCGGTGTGAGAGAGTCAGTAACCATATCTGGTTATATTGTGTTTATAAAGATGGGGGATATATCAGTGTGAGAGAGTCAGTAACTATATCTGTTTATATTGTGTTTATACAGATAGGGGATATATCAGTGTGAGAGAGTCAGTAACTATATCTGTTTATATTGTGTTTATAAAGATAGGGGATATATCAGTGTGAGAGAGTCAGTAACTATATCTGTTTATATTGTGTTTATAAAGATAGGGGATATATCAGTGTGAGAGAGTCAGTAACTATATCTGTTTATATTGTGTTTATAAAGATAGGGGATATATCATTGTGAGAGAGTCAGTAACTATATCTGTTTATATTGTGTTTATACATATAGGGGATATATCAGTGTGAGAGAGTCAGTAACTATATCTGTTTATATTGTGTTTATAAAGATAGGGGATATATCATTGTGAGAGAGTCAGTAACTATATCTGTTTATATTGTGTTTATAAAGATAGTGGATATATCAGTGTGAGAGAGTAAGTAACTATATCTGTTCATATTGTGTTTATAAGGATAGGGGATATATCAGTGTGAGAGAGTCAGTAACTATATCTGTTCATATTGTGTTTATAAGGATAGGGGATATATCAGTGTGAGAGAGTCAGTAACTATATCTGTTTATATTGTGTTTATACAGATAGGGGATATATCAGTGTGAGAGAGTCAGTAACTATATCTGTTTATATTGTGTTTATACAGATAGGGGATATATCAGTGTGAGAGAGTCAGTAACTATATCTGTTTATATTGTGTTTATAAAGATAGGGATATATCAGTGTGAGAGAGTCAGTAACTATATCTGTTTATATTGTGTTTATACAGATAGGGGATATATCATTGTGAGAGAGTCAGTAACCTATATCTGTTTATATTGTGTTTATAAAGATAGGGGATATATCAGTGTGAGAGAGTCAGTAACTATAATCTGTTTATATTGTGTTTTATACAGATAGGGGATATATCATTGTGAGAGAGTCAGTAAACTATATCTGTTTATATTGTGTTTATAAAGATAGGGGATATATCAGTGTGAGAGAGTCAGTAACTATATCTGTTTATATTGTGTTTATACAGATAGGGGATATATCAGTGTGAGAGAGTCAGTAACTATATCTGTTTATATTGTGTTTATACAGATAGGGGATATATCATTGTGAGAGAGTCAGTAACTATATCTGTTTATATTGTGTTTATACAGATAGGGGATATATCAGTGTGAGAGAGTCAGTAACTATATCTGTTTATATTGTGTTTATACAGATAGGGGATATATCAGTGTGAGAGAGTCAGTAACTATATCTGTTATATTGTGTTTATAAAGATAGGGGATATTCAGTGTGAGAGAGTCAGTAACTATATCTGTTTATATTGTGTTTATAAAGATAGGGGATATATCAGTGTGAGAGAGTCAGTAACTATATCTGTTTATATTGTGTTTATAAAGATAGGGGATATATCAGTGTGAGAGAGTCAGTAACTATATCTGTTTATATTGTGTTTATAAAGATAGGGGATATATCAGTGTGAGAGAGTCAGTAACTATATCTGTTTATATTGTGTTTATAAAGATAGGGGATATATCAGTGTGAGAGAGTCAGTAACTATATCTGTTTATATTGTGTTTATAAAGATAGGGGATATATCAGTGTGAGAGAGTCAGTAACTATATCTGTTTATATTGTGTTTATAAAGATAGGGGATATATCATTGTGAGAGAGTCAGTAACTATATCTGTTTATATTGTGTTTATAAAGATAGGGGATATATCAGTGTGAGAGAGTCAGTAACTATATCTGTTTATATTGTGTTTATAAAGATAGGGGATATATCAGTGTGAGAGAGTCAGTAACTATATCTGTTTATATTGTGTTTTTAAAAATAGGGGATATATCATTGTGAAAGAGTCCGTAACTATATCTGTTTATATTGTGTTTATAAAGATAGGGATATATCAGTGTGAGAGAGTCAGTAACTATATCTGTTTATATGTGTTATAAAGATAGGGGATATATCAGTGTGAGAGAGTCAGTAACTATATCTGTTTATATTGTGTTTATAAAGATAGGGGATATATCAGTGTGAGAGAGTCAGTAACTATATCTGTTTATATTGTGTTTATAAAGATAGGGGATATATCATTGTGAGAGAGTCAGTAACTATATCTGTTTATATTGTGTTTATAAAGATAGGGGATATATCAGTGTGAGAGAGTCAGTAACTATATCTGTTTATATTGTGTTTATAAAGATAGGGGATATATCAGTGTGAGAGAGTCAGTAACTATATCTGTTATATTGTGTTTATAAGATAGGGGATATATCAGTGTGAGAGAGTCAGTAACTATATCTGTTTATATTGTGTTTATAAAGGTAGGGGATATATCAGTGTGAGAGAGTCAGTAACTATATTTGTTTATATTGTGTTTCTAAAAATAGGGGATATATCAGTGTGAGAGAGTCAGCAACTGTATCTGTTTATATGGTGTTTAAAAAGATTGGGGATATTTCAGTGTGAGAGAGTCAGTAACTATATCTGTTTATATTGTGTTTATAAAGATAGGGGATATATCAGTGTGAGAGAGTAAGTAACTATATCTGTTTATATCGTGTTTATAAAGATAGGGGATATATCAGTGTGAGAGAGTCCGTAACTATATCTGTTTATATTGTGTTTATAAAGATAGGGGATATATCAGTGTGAGAGAGTCAGTAACTATATCTGTTTATATTGTGTTTATAAAGATAGGGGATATATCAGTGTGAGAGAGTCAGTAACTATATCTGTTTATATTGTGTTTATAAAGATAGGGGATATATCATTGTGAGAGAGTCAGTAACTATATCTGTTTATATTGTGTTTATAAAGATAGTGGATATATCAGTGTGAGAGAGTCTGTAACTATATCTGTTTATATTGTGTTTATAAAGATAGGGGATATATCAGTGTGAGAGAGTCAGTAACTATATCTGTTTATATTGTGTTTATAAAGATAGGGGATATATCAGTGTGAGACAGTCAGTAACTATACCTGTTCATCTTGTGTTTATAAAGATAGGGGATATATCAGTGTGAGAGAGTCAGTAACTATATCTGTTTATATTGTTTTATAAAGATAGGGGATATATCAGTGTGAGAGAGTCAGTAACTATATCTGTTTATATTGTGTTTATAAAGATAGGGGATATATCAGTGTGAGAGAGTCAGTAACTATATCTGTTTATATTGTGTTTATACAGATAGGGGAATATCAGTGTGAGAGAGTCAGTAACTATATCTGTTTATATTTTGTTTATAAGATAGGGGGATAATCATTGTGATAGAGTCCGGTAACTATATCTGTTTATATTGTGTTTATAAAGATAGGGATAATATCAGATGTGAGAGAGTCAAGTAACTATAGCTGTTTATAGTTTGTTTATAAAGATAGGGGATATATCAGTGTGAGAGAGTCAGTAACTATTCTGTTTATATTGTGTTCATAAGATATGGGGTATATCAGTGTGAGAGAGTCAGTAACTATACCTGTTTATATTGTGTTTATACAGATAGGGGATATATCAGTCTGAGAGAGTCAGTAACAATACCTGTTTATATTTTGTTTATAAAGATAGGGGATATATCAGTGTTAGAGAGTCAGTAACTATATCTGTTTATATTGTGTTTATAAAGATATGGGATATATCAGTGTGAGAGAGTCAGTAACTATATCTGTTTATATTGTGTTTATAAAGATAGGGGATATATCAGTGTGAGAGAGTCAGTAACTTATCTGTTTATATTGTGTTATAAAGATAGGGGATATATCAGTGTGAGAGAGTCAGTAACTATATCTGTTTATATTGTGTTTATACAGATAGGGGATATATCAGTGTGAGAGAGTCAGTAACTATATCTGTTTATATTGTGTTTTTAAAAATAGGGGATATTTCATTGTGAAAGAGTCCGTAACTATATCTGTTTATATTGTGTTTATAAAGATAGGGGATATATCAGTGTGAGAGAGTCAGTAACTATATCTGTTTATATTGTGTTTATACAGATAGGGGATATATCAGTCTGAGAGAGTCAGTAACTATACCTGTTTATATTTTGTTTATGAAGGTAGGGGATATATCAGTGTGAGAGAGTCAGTAACTATACCTGTTCATCTTGTGTTTATAAAGATAGGGGATATATCAGTTGAGAGAGTCAGTAAACTATATCTGTTTATATTGTGTTTATACAGATAGGGATATATCAGTGTGAGAGAGTCAGTAACTATATCTTATTATATTGTGTTTTATACAGATAGGGGATTTATCAGTGTGAGAGAGTCAGTAACTATATCTGTTTATATTGTGTTTATAAGATAGGGGATATATCAGTGTGAGAGAGTCAGTAACTATATCTGTTTATATTGTGTTTATAAAGATAGGGGATATATCAGTGTGAGAGAGTCAGTAACTATATCTGTTATATTGTGTTTATAACAGATAGGGGATATATCAGTGTGAGAGAGTCAGTAACTATATCTGTTTATATTGTGTTTATAAAGATAGGGGATATATCATTGTGAGAGAGTCAGTAACTATATCTGTTTATATTGTGTTTATAAAGATAGGGGATATATCAGTGTGAGAGAGTCAGTAACTATATCTGTTTATATTGTGTTTATAAAGATAGGGGATATTCAGTGTGAGAGAGTCAGTAACTATATCTGTTTATATTGTGTTTATAAAGATAGGGGATATATCAGTGTGAGAGAGTCAGTAACTATATCTGTTTATATTGTGTTTATAAGATAGGGGATATATCAGTGTGAGAGAGTCAGTAACTATATCTGTTTATATTGTGTTTATAAAGATAGGGGATATATCAGTGTGAGAGAGTCAGTTAACTATATCTGTTTATATTGTGTTTCTAAAAGATAGGGGATATATCAGTGTGAGAGAGTCAGTAACTATATCTGTTCATATTGTGTTTATAAGGATAGGGGATATATCAGTGTGAGACAGTCAGTAACTATATCTGTTCATATTGTGTTTATCAGGATAGGGGATATATCAGTGTGTGACAGTCAGTAACTATATCTGTTTATATTGTGTTTATACAGATAGGGGATATATCATTGTGAGAGAGTCAGTAACTATATCTGTTTATATTGTGTTTATAAAGATAGGGGATATATCAGTGTGAGAGAGTCAGTAACTATATCTGTTTATATTGTGTTTATAAAGATAGGGGATATATCAGTGTGAGAGAGTCAGTAACTATATCTGTTTATATTGTGTTTATAAAGATAGGGGATATATCAGTGTGAGAGAGTCAGTAACTATATCTGTTTATATTGTGTTTATAAAGATAGGGGATATATCAGTGTGAGAGAGTCAGTAACTATATCTGTTTATATTGTGTTTATAAAGATAGGGGATATATCAGTGTGAGAGAGTCAGTAACTATATCTGTTTATATTGTGTTTATAAAGATAGGGGATATATCAGTGTGAGAGAGTCAGTAACTATATCTGTTTATATTGTGTTTATAAAGATAGGGGATATATCAGTGTGAGAGAGTCAGTAACTATATCTGTTTATATTGTGTTTATAAAGATAGGGGATATATCAGTGTGAGAGAGTCAGTAACTATATCTGTTTATATTGTGTTTATAAAGATAGGGGATATATCAGTGTGAGAGAGTCAATAACTATATCTGTTTATATTGTGTTTATACAGATAGGGGATATATCAGTGTGAGAGAGTCAGTAACTATATCCTGTTTATATTGTTTTATAAAGATAGGGGATATATCAATGTGAGAGAGTCAGTAACTATATCTGTTTATATTGTGTTTATACCGATAGGGGATTTTTCATTGTGAGAGAGTCAGTAACTATATCTGTTATATTGTGTTTATAAAGATAGGGGGGATATATCAGTGTGAGATAGTCAGTAACTATATCTGTTTATATTGTGTTTATAAAGATAGGGGATATATCAGTGTGAGAGAGTCAATAACTATATCTGTTTATATTGTATTTATACCGATAGGGGATATATCATTGTGAGAGAGTCAGTAACTATATCTGTTTATATTGTGTTTATAAAGATAGGGGATATAACATTGTGAAAGAGTCAGTAACTATATCTGTTTATATTGTGTTTATAAAGATAGGGGATATATCATTGTGAGAGAGTGAGTAACTCTATCTGTTTATGTTCTGTTTATAAAGATAGGGGATATATCAGTGTGACAGAGTCAGTAACTATATCTGTTTATATTGTGTTTATAAAGATAGGGGATATATCAGTGTGAGAGAGTCAGTAACTATATCTGTTTATATTGTGTTTATAAAGATGGGGGATATATCAGTCTGAGAGTCAGTAACTATATCTGTTTATATTGTGTTTATAAAGATAGGGGATATATCAGTGTGAGAGAGTCAGTAACTATATCTGTTTATATTGTGTTTATAAAGATAGGGGATATATCAGTGTGAGAGAGTCAGTAACTATATCTGTTTATATTGTGTTTATAAAGATAGGGGATATATCAGTGTGAGAGAGTCAGTAACTATATCTGTTTATATTGTGTTTATAAAGATAGGGGATATATCAGTGTGAGAGAGTCAGTAACTATATCTGTTTATATTGTGTTTATAAAGATAGGGGATATATCAGTGTGAGAGAGTCAGTAACTATATCTGTTTATATTGTGTTTTCAAATAGGGGATTATATCAGTGTGAGAGCTGTCAGTAACTATATCTGTTTATATTGTGTTTATACAGATAGGGGATATATCAGTGTGAGAGAGTCAGTAACTATATCTGTTTATATTGTGTTTTATAAAGATAGGGGATTATCAGTGCGAGAGAGTCAGTAACTATATCTGTTTATATTGTGTTTATAAAGATATGGGGTATATCGGTGTGAGAGAGTCAGTAACCATATCTGTTATATTGTGTTTATAAAGATGGGGGATATATCAGTCTGAGAGAGTCTGTAACTATATCGGTTTATATTGTGTTTATAAAGTTAGGGGAATATCAGTGTGAGAGAAGTCAGTAACTATATCTGTTTATATTGTGTTTATACAGATAGGGGATATATTCATTGTGAGAGAGTCAGTAACCTATATCTGTTTATATTGTGTTTATACAGATATGGGATATTCAGTGTGAGAGAGTCAGTAACTATATCTGTTTATATTGTGTTTATACAGATAGGGGATATATCAGTGTGAGAGAGTCAGTAACTATATCTGTTTATATTGTGTTTATAAAGATAGGGGATATATCAGTGTGAGAGAGTCAGTAACTATATCTGTTTATATTGTGTTTATACAGATAGGGGATATATCAGTGTGAGAGAGTCAGTAACTATATCTGTTTATATTGTGTTTATAAAGATAGGGGATATATCAGTGTGAGAGAGTCAGTAACTATATCTGTTTATATTGTGTTTATAAAGATAGGGGATATATCAGTGTGAGAGAGTCAGTAACTATATCTGTTTATATTGTGTTTATACAGATAGGGGATATATCAGTGTGAGAGAGTCAGTAACTATATCTGTTTATATTGTGTTTATAAAGATAGGGGATATATCAGTGTGAGAGAGTCAGGTAACTATATCTGTTTATATTGTGTTTATAAAGATAGGGGATATATCAGTGTGAGAGAGTCAGTAACTATATCTGTTTATATTGTGTTTATAAAGATAGGGGATATATCAGTGTGAGAGAGTCAGTAACTATATCTGTTTATATTGTGTTTATAAAGATAGGGGATATATCAGTGTGAGAGAGTCAGTAACTATATCTGTTTATATTGTGTTTATAAAGATAGGGGATATATCAGTGTGAGAGAGTCAGTAACTATATCTGTTTATATTGTGTTTATAAGATAGGGGATATATCATTGTGATAGAGTCAGTAACTATATCTGTTTATATTGTGTTTATACAGATAGGGGATATATCAGTGTGAGAGAGTCAGTAACTATATCTGTTTATATTGTGTTTATAAAGATAGGGGATATATCAGTGTGAGAGAGTCAGTAACTATATCTGTTTATATTGTGTTTATAAAGATAGGGGATATATCAGTGTGAGAGAGTCAGTAACTATATCTGTTTATATTGTGTTTATAAAGATAGGGGATATATCAGTGTGAGAGAGTCAGTAACTATATCTGTTTATATTGTGTTTATAAAGATAGGGGATATATCAGTGTGAGAGAGTCAGTAATTATATCTGTTCATATTGTGTTTATAAAGATAGGGGATATATCAGTGTGAGAGAGTCAGTAACTGTATCTGTTTATATTGTGTTCATAAGATATGGGGTATATCAGTGTGAGAGAGTCAGTAACTATACCTGTTTATATTGTGTTTATACAGATAGGGGATATATCAGTCTGAGAGAGTCAGTAACTTTACCTGTTTATATTTGGTTTATAAAGATAGGGGATATATCAGTGATGAGCGAGTCAGTAACTATATCTGTTCATATTGTGTTTATAAAGATAGGGGATATATCAGTGTGAGAGAGTCAGTAACTATATCTGTTCATATTGTGTTTATAAGGATAGGGGATATATCAGTGTGAGAGAGTCAGTAACTATATCTGTTTATATTGTGTTAATACAGATAGGGGTTATATCATTGTCAGAGAGTCAGTAACTATATGTGTTTATATTGTGTTTATACAGATCGGGGATATATCAGTGTGAGAGAGTCAGTAACTATATCTGTTTATATTGTGTTTATAAAGATAGGGGATATATCATTGTGAGAGAGTCAGTAACTATATCTGTTTATATTGTGTTTATAAAGATAGGGGATATATCAGTGTGAGAGAGTCAGTAACTATATCTGTTTATATTGTGTTTATAAAGATAGGGGATATATCAGTGTGAGACAGTCAGTAACTATATCTGTTTATATTGTGTTTATAAAGATAGGGGATATATCAGTGTGAGAGAGTCAGTAACTATATCTGTTTATATTGTGTTTATAAAGATAGGGGATATATCAGTGTGAGAGAGTCAGTAACTATATCTGTTTATATTGTGTTTATAAAGATAGGGGATATATCATTGCGAGAGAGTCAGTAACTATATCTGTTTATACTGTTTTTTTAAAAATAGGGGATATATCATTGTGAAAGAGTCCGTAACTATATCTGTTTATATTGTGTTTATAAAGATAGGGGATATATCAGTGTGAGACAGTCAGTAACTATATCTGTTTATATTGTGTTTATAAAGATAGGGGATATATCAGTGTGAGACAGTCAGTAACTATATCTGCTTATATTGTGTTTATAAAGATAGGGGATATATCAGTGTGAGAGAGTCGGTAACTATATCTGTTCATATTGTATTTATAAATATAGGTGATATATCAGTGTGAGAGAGTCAGTAACTATATCTGTTTATATTGTGTTTATAAAGATAGGGGATATATCAGTGTGAGAGAGTCAGTAACTATATCTGTTTACATTGTATTTATAAAGATAGGGGATATATCAGTGTGAGAGAGTCAGTAACTCTATCTGTTTATATTGTGTTTTAAAAGATGGGGGATTTGTGAGAGAGTCAGTAACTATATCTGTTTATATTGTGTTTATACAGATAGGGGATATATCATTGTGAGAGAGTCAGTAACTATATGTGTTTATATTGTGTTTATACAGATAGGGGATATATCAGTGTGAGAGAGTAGTAAAACTATAACTGTTTATATTGTGGTTTATCAAGATAGGGGATATATCATTTTGAGAGAGTCAGGAACTATATCTGTTTATATTGTGTTTATAAAGATAGGGGATATATCAGTGTGAGAGGTCAGTAACTAATCTGTTTCCATTGTTTTATAAAGATAGGGGGATATATCAGTGTGAGAGAGTCGTAACTATATCTGTTCTATTGTGTTTATAATGATAGGGGATATATCAGTGTGAGAGAGTCAGTAACTATATCTGTTATATTGTGTTTATAAGATAGGGGATTACTCAGTGTGAGAGAGTCAGGAACTATATCTGTTTATATTGTGTTTATACAGATAGGGGATATATCATGTGAGAGAGTCAGTAAACTCTATCTGTTTATGTTGTGTTTTAACAGATAGGGGATATACATTGTGAGAGAGTCAGTAACTATAATCTGTTTATATATGTGTTTATATCAGATACGGGATATATCATTGTGAGAGAGTCAGTAACTATATGTGTTTATATTGTGTTTATACAGATAGGGGATATATCAGTGTGAGAGAGTCAGTAACTATATCTGTTTATATTGTGTTTATACAGATAGGGGATATATCATTGTGAGAGAGTCAGTAACTATATCTGTTTATATTGTGTTTATAAAGATAGGGGATATATCAGTTTGAGACTGTCAGTAACTATACCTGTTTATATTGTGTTTATAAAGATAGGGGATATATCAGTGTATGACAGTCAGTAACTATAACTGTTTGCATTGTGTTTATAAAGATAGGGGATATATCAGTGTGAGAGAGTCAGTAACTATATCTGTTCATATTGTGTTTATAAGGATAGGGGATATATCAGTGTGAGAGAGTCAGTAACTATATCTGTTTATATTGTGTTTATACAGATAGGGGATATATCAGTGTGAGACAGTCAGTAACTATATCTGTTTATATTGTGTTTATAAAGATAGGGGATATATCATTGTGAAAGAGTCCGTAACTATATCTGTTTATATTGTGTTTATAAAGATAGGGGATATATCAGTGTGAGAGAGTCAGTAACTGTATCTGTTTATACTGTGTTCATAAGATATGGGATATATCAGTGTGACAGAGTCAGTAACTATATCTGTTTATATTGTGTTTATAAAGATAGGGGATATATCAGTGTGTGACAGTCGGTAAGTATATCTGTTTATATTGTTTTTATAAAGATAGGGGATATATCAGTGTGAGAGAGTCAGTAATTATATCTGTTTATATTGTGTTTATAAAGATAGGGGATATATCAGTGTGAGACAGTCAGTAACTATATCTGTTTATATTGTGTTTATACAGATTGGGGATATATCATTGTGAGAGAGTCAGTAACTATATCTGTTTGTATTGTGTTCATAAAGATATGGGGTATATCAGTGTGAGAGAGTAAGTAACTATATCTGTTTATATTGTGTTTATAAAGATAGGGCAGATATCAGTGTGTGACAGTCAGTAACTATATCTGTTTATATTGTGTTTATAAAGATAGGGGATATATCAGTGTGAGAGAGTCAGTAACTATATCTGTTTATATTGTGTTTATAAAGATAGGGGATATATCAGTGTGAGAGAGTCAGTAACTATATCTGTTTATATTGTGTTTATAAAGATAGGGGATATATCAGTGTGAGAGAGTCAGTAACTATATCTGTTTATATTGTGTTTATAAAGATAGGGGATATATCAGTGTGAGAGAGTCAGTAACTATATCTGTTTATATTGTGTTTATACAGATAGGGGATATATCAGTGTGAGAGAGTCAGTAACTATATCTGTTTATATTGTGTTTATACAGATAGGGGATATATCAGTGTGAGAGAGTCAGTAACTATATCTGTTTATATTGTGTTTATAAAGATAGGGGATATATCATTGTGAGAGAGTCAGTAACTATATCTGTTTATATTGTGTTTATAAAGATAGGGGATATATCAGTGTGAGAGAGTCAGTAACTATATCTGTTTATATTGTGTTTATACAGATAGGGATATATCATTGTGGAGAGTCAGTAACTATATCTGTTTATATTGTGTTTATAAGATAGGGGATATATCAGTGTGAGAGAGTCAGTAACTATATCTGTTTATATTGTGTTTATAAAGATAGGGGATATATCAGTGTGAGAGAGTCAGTAACTATATCTGTTTATATTGTGTTTATAAAGATAGGGGATATATCATTGTGAGAGAGTCAGTAACTATATCTGTTTATATTGTGTTTATACAGATAGGGGATATATCATTGTGAGAGAGTCAGTAACTATATCTGTTTATATTGTGTTTATAAAGATAGGGGATATATCAGTGTGAGAGAGTCAGTAACTATATCTGTTTATATTGTGTTTATAAAGATAGGGGATATATCAGTGTGAGAGAGTCAGTAACTATATCTGTTTATATTGTGTTCATAAGATATGGGGTATATCACTGTGAGAGAGTCAGTAACTATATCTGTTTATATTGTGTTCATAAGATATGGATATATCAGTTGTGAGACAGTCAGTAACTATATCTGTTTATATTGTGTTTATACAGATAGGGGATATATCATTTGAGAGAAGTCAGTAACTATATCTGTTTATATTGTGTTTATAAAGATAGGGGATATATCAGTGTGAGAGCAGTCAGTAACTATATCTGTTATATGTTTATAAAGATAGTGGATATCATTGTGAGAGAGTCAGTAACTATATCTGTTTATATTGTGTTTTATAAAGATAGGGGATATATCAGTGTGAGAGAGTCAGTAACTATATCTGTTTATATTGTGTTTTATACAGATAGGGGTTATATCATTGTCAGAGAGTCAGTAACTATATCTGTTTATATTGTGTTTATAAAGATAGGGGATATATCAGTGTGAGAGAGTCAGTAACTATATCTGTTCTATATTGTGTTTATAAATAATGGGGGATATATCATTGTGATAGAGTCAGTAACTATATCTGTTTATATTGTGTTTATAAAGATAGGGGATATATCAGTGTGAGAGAGTCAGTAACTATATCTGTTTATATTGTGTTTATAAAGATAGGGGATATATCAGTGTGAGAGCAGTCAGTAACTATATGCTGTTTATATTGTGTTTATAAAGATAGGGGATATATCAGTGTGAGAGAGTCAGTAACTATATCTGTTTATATTGTGTTTATACAGATAGGGGATATATCAGTGTGAGAGAGTCAGTAACTATATCTGTTTATATTGTGTTTTTAAAGATAGGGGATATATCAGTGTGAGAGAGTCAGTAACTATATCTGTTTATATTGTGTTTATCAGGATAGGGGATATATCAGTGTGAGACAGTCAGTAACTATATCTGTTTATATTGTGTTATATACAGATAGGGGATATATCAGTGTGAGAGAGTCAGTAACTATATCTGTATATATTGTGTTTATAAAGATAGGGGATATATCAGTGTGAGAGAGTCAGTAACTATATCTGTTTATATTGTGTTTATAAAGATAGGGGATATATCAGTGTGTGACAGTCAGTAACTATATCTGTTTATATTGTGTTTATAAAGATAGGGGGTTTATCATTGTGAGAGAGTCAGTAACTATATCTGTTTATATTGTGTTTTTAAAAATAGGGGATATATCATTGTGAAAGAGTCCGTAACTATATCTGTTTATATTGTGTTTATAAAGATATGGGATATATCAGTGTGAGAGAGTCAGTAACTATATCTGTTTATATTGTGTTTATAAAGATAGTGGATATATCAGTGTGAGAGAGTCAGTAACTATATCTGTTTATATTGTGTTTATACAGATAGGGGATATATCAGTGTGAGAGAGTCAGTAACTATATCTGTTTATATTGTGTTTATAAAGATAGGGGATATATCAGTGTGAGAGAGTCAGTAACTATATCTGTTTATATTGTGTTTATAAAGATAGGGGATATATCAGTGTGAGAGAGTCAGTAACTATATCTGTTTATATTGTGTTTATAAAGATAGGGGATATATCAGTGTGAAGAGTCAGTAACTATATCTGTTTATATTGTGTTTATAACGATAGGGGATATATCAGTGTGAGAGAGTCAGTAACTATATCTGTTTTATTGTTGTTTATAAAGATAGGGGATATATCAGTGTGAGAGAGTCAGTAACTATATCTGTTTATATTGTGTTTATAAAGATAGGGGATATATCAGTGTGAGAGAGTCAGTAACTATATCTGTTTATATTGTGTTTATAAAGATAGGGGATATATCATTGTGAGAGAGTCAGTAACTATATCTGTTTATATTGTGTTTATAAAGATAGGGGATATATCAGTGTGAGAGAGTCAGTAACTATATCTGTATATATTGTGTTTATAAAGATAGGGGATATATCAGTGTATGACAGTCAGTAACTATAACTGTTTGCATTGTGTTTATAAAGATAGGGGATATATCAGTGTGAGAGAGTCAGTAACTATATCTGTTTATATTGTGTTTATAAAGATGGGGGATATATCAGTGTGAGAGTCAGTAACTATATCTGTTTATATTGTGTTTATAAAGATAGGGGATATATCAGTGTGAGAGAGTCAGTAACTATATCTGTTTATATTGTGTTTATAAAGATAGGGGATATATCAGTGTGAGAGAGTCAGTAACTATATCTGTTTATACTGTGTTCATAAGATATGGGATATATCAGTGTGAGAGAGTCAGTAACTATATCTGTTTATATTGTGTTTATAAAGATAGGGGATATATCAGTGTGAGAGAGTCAGTAACTATATCTGTTTATATTGTGTTTATAAGATAGGGGATTTATCAGTGTGAGAGAGTCAGTAACTATATCTGTTTATATTGTGTTTATAAAGATAGGGGATATATCAGTGTGAGAGAGTCAGTAACTATGTCTGTTTATATTGTGTTTATAAAGATAGGGGATATATCAGTGTGAGAGAGTCAGGAACTATATCTGTTTATATTGTGTTTATAAAGATAGGGGATATATCAGTGTGAGAGAGTGAGTAACTCTCGCTGTTTATGTTCTGTTTATAAAGATAGGGGATATATCAGTGTGATAGAGTCAGTAACTATATCTGTATATATTGTGTTTATAAAGATAGGGGATATATCATTGTGAGAGAGTCAGTAACTATATCTGTTTATATTGTGTTTATAAAGATAGGGGATATATCAGTGTGAGAGAGTCAGTAACTATATCTGTTTATATTGTGTTATAAAGATAGGGGATATATCAGTGTGAGAGAGTCAGTAACTATATCTGTTTATATTGTGTTTTTTAAAATAGGGGATATATCAGTGTGAGAGAGTCAGTAACTATATCTGTTTATATTGTGTTTATAAAGATAGGGGATATATCAGTGTGAGAGAGTCAGTAACTATATCTGTTTATATTGTGTTTATAAGGATAGGGGATATATCAGTGTGTGACAGTCAGTAACTATATCTGTTTATATTGTGTTTATAAAGATAGGGGATATATCAGTGTGAGAGAGTCAGTAACTATATGTGTTTATATTGTGTTATAAAGATATGGGGATATATCAGTGTGAGAGAGTCAGTAACTATATCTGTTTATATTGTGTTTATACAGATAGGGGACTATATCAGTGTGAGAGACGTCAGAACTATTATCTGTTATATTGTGTTTATAACGATAGGGGATATATCAGTGTTGTGAGAGTCAGTATCTATATCTGTTTATATTGTGTTTATAAAGATAGGGATATACTCAGTGTGAGAGAGTCAGTAACTATATCTGTTTATATTGTGTTTATACAAGTAGGGGTATATCAGTGTGAGAGAGTCAGTAACTATATCTGTTTATATTGTGTTTCTAAAGATAGGGGATATATCAGTGTGAGACAGTCGGTAACTATATCTGTTTATATTGTTTTTATAAATATAGGGGATATATCAGTGTGAGAGAGTCAGTAACAATATCTGTTTATATTGTGTTTATAAGATAGGGGATATATCAGTGTGAGAGAGTCAGTAACTATATCTGTTTATATTGTGTTTATAAAGATAGGGGATATATCAGTGTGAGAGAGTCAGTAAACTATATCTGTTTATATTGTGTTTATAAAGATAGGGGATATATCAGTGTGAGAGAGTCAGTAACTATATCTGTTTATATTGTGTTTATAAAGATAGGGGATATATCATTGTGAGAGAGTCAGGTAACTATATCTGTTTATATGGCTTTTATAAATATAGGGGATATATCAGTGTGATAGAGTCAGTAACTATATCTGTTTATATTGTGTTTATAAAGATATGGGGATATATCAGTGTGAGAGAGTCAGTAACTATATCTGTTATATTGTGTTTATACAGATAGGGGATATATCAGTGTGAGAGAGTCAGTAACTATATCTGTTTATATTGGTTTATACAGATTAGGGGATATATCAGTGTGAGAGAGTCAGTAACTATATCGTGTTTATATTGTGTTTATACAGATAGGGGATATATCAGTGTGAGAGAGTCAGTAACTATATCTGTTTATATTGTGTTTATAAAGATAGGGGATATATCAGTGTGAGAGAGTCAGTAACTATATCTGTTTATATTGTGTTTATACAGATAGGGGATATATCAGTGTGAGAGAGTCAGTAACTATATCTGTTTATATTGTGTTTATAAAGATATGGGATATATCAGTGTGAGAGAGTCAGTAACTATATCTGTTTATATTGTGTTTATAAAGATAGGGGATATATCAGTGTGAGACAGTCAGTAACTATATCTGTTTATATTGTGTTTATAAAGATAGGGGATATATCAGTGTGAGACAGTCAGTAACTATATCTGTTTATATTGTGTTTATAAAGATAGGGGATATATCAGTGTGAGAGAGTCAGTAACTATATCTGTTTATATTGTGTTTATAAAGATAGGGGATATATCAGTGTGAGAGAGTCAGTAACTATATCTGTTTATATTGTGTTTATAAAGATAGGGGATATATCAGTGTGAGAGAGTCAGTAACTATATGTGTTTATATTGTGTTTATACAGATAGGGGATATATCAGTGTGAGAGAGTCAGTAACTATATCTGTTTATATTGTGTTTATAAAGATAGGGGATATATCAGTGTGAGAGAGTCAGTAACTATATCTGTTTATATTGTGTTTATAAGATATGGGGTATATCAGTGTGAGAGAGTCAGTAACTATATCTGTTTATATTGTGTTTATAAAGATAGGGGATATATCATTGTGAGAGAGTCAGTAACTATATCTGTTTATATTGTGTTTATAAAGATAGGGGATATATCAGTGTGAGAGAGTCAGTAACTATATCTGTTTATATTGTGTTTATAAAGATAGGGATATATCAGTGTGAGAGAGTCAGTAACTATATCTGTTTATATTGTGTTTATAAAGATAGGGGATATATCAGTGTGAGAGAGTCAGTAACTATATCTGTTTATATTGTGTTTATAAAGATAGGGGATATATCAGTGTGAGAGAGTCAGTAACTATATCTGTTTATATTGTGTTTATAAAGATAGGGGATATATCAGTGTGAGAGAGTCAGTAACTATATCTGTTTATATTGTGTTTATAAAGATAGTGGATATATCAGTGTGAGAGAGTCAGTAACTATATCTGTTTATATTGTGTTTATAAAGATAGGGGATATATCAGTGTGAGAGAGTCAGTAACTATATCTGTTTATATTGTGTTTATCAGGATAGGGGATATATCAGTGTGTGACAGTCAGTAACTATATCTGTTTATATTGTGTTTATACAGATAGGGGATATATCATTGTGAGAGAGTCAGTAACTATATCTGTTTATATTGTGTTTATAAAGATAGGGGATATATCAGTGTGAGAGAGTCAGTAACTATATCTGTTTATATTGTGTTTATACAGATAGGGGATATATCAGTGTGAGAGAGTCAGTAACTATATCTGTTTATATTGTGTTTATAAAGATAGGGGATATATCAGTGTGAGAGAGTCAGTAACTATATCTGTTTATATTGTGTTTATACCGAAAGGGGATATATCATTGTGAGAGAGTCAGTAACTATATCTGTTTATATTGTGTTTTTAAAGATAGAGGATATATCAGTGTGTGACAGTCAGTAACTATATCTGTTTATATTGTGTTTATAAAGATAGGGGATATATCAGTGTGAGAGAGTCAGTAACTATATCTGTTTATATTGTGTTTATAAAGATATGGGATATATCAGTGTGACAGAGTCAGTAACTATATCTGTTTATATTGTGTTTATAAAGATAGGGGATATATCAGTGTGAGAGAGTCAGTAACTATATCTGTTTATATTGTGTTTATAAAGATAGGGGATATATCAGTGTGAGAGAGTCAGTAACTATATCTGTTTATATTGTGTTTATAAAGATAGGGGATATATCAGTGTGAGAGAGTCAGTAACTATATCTGTTTATATTGTGTTTATTAAGATATGGGATATATCAGTGTGAGAGAGTCAGTAACTATATCTGTTTATATTGTGTTTATACCGATAGGGGACATATCATTGTGATAGAGTCAGTAACTATATCTGTTTATATTGTGTTTATAAAGATAGGGGATATATCAGTGTGAGAGAGTCGGTAACTATATCTGTTCATATTGTGTTTATAAAGATATGGGGTATATCGGTGTGAGAGAGTCAGTAACTATATCTGTTTATATTGTGTTTATAAAGATGGGGGATATATCAGTGTGAGAGAGTCAGTAACTATATCTGTTTATATTGTGTTCATAAGATATGGGGTATATCGGTGTGAGAGAGTCAGTAACTATATCTGTTTATATTGTGTTTATAAAGATAGGGGATATATCAGTGTGAGAGAGTCAGTAACTATGTCTGTTTATATTGTGTTTATACAGATAGGGGATATATCATTGTGAGAGAGTCAGTAACTATATCTGTTTATATTGTGTTTTATACAGATAGGGATATATCATTGTGAGAGAGTCAGTAACTATATCTGTTTATATTGTGTTTATAAAGATAGGGGATATATCAGTGTGAGAGAGTCAGTAACTATATCTGTTTATATTGTGTTTATAAAGATAGGGGATATATCAGTGTGAGAGAGTCAGTAACTATATCTGTTTATATTGTGTTTATAAAGATAGGGGATATATCAGTGTGAGAGAGTCAGTAACTATATCTGTTTATATTGTGTTTATAAAGATAGGGGATATATCAGTGTGAGAGAGTCAGTAACTATATCTGTTTATATTGTGTTTATAAAGATAGGGGATATATCAGTGTGAGAGAGTCAGTAACTATATCTGTTTATATTGTGTTTATAAAGATAGGGGATATATCAGTGTGAGAGAGTCAGTAACTATATCTGTTTATATTGTGTTTATAAAGATAGGGGATATATCAGTGTGAGAGAGTCAGTAACTATATCTGTTTATATTGTGTTTATAAAGATAGGGGATATATCAGTGTGAGAGAGTCAGTAACTATATCTGTTTATATTGTGTTTATAAAGATAGGGGATATATCAGTGTGAGAGAGTCAGTAACTATATCTGTTTATATTGTGTTTATAAGATAGGGGATATATCAGTGTGAGAGAGTCAGTAACTATATCTGTTTTTATTGTGTTTATAAAGATAGGGGATATATCAGTGTGAGAGAGTCAGTAACTATATCTGTTTATATTGTGTTTATAAAGATAGGGGATATATCAGTGTGAGAGAGTCAGTAACTATATCTGTTTATATTGTGTTTATAAAGATAGGGGATATCTCAGTGTGAGAGAGTCAGTAACTATATCTGTTTATATTGTGTTTATAAAGATAGGGGATATATCAGTGTGAGAGAGTCAGTAACTATATCTGTTTATATTGTGTTTATAAAGATAGGGGATATATCAGTGTGAGAGAGTCAGTAACTATATCTGTTTATATTGTGTTTATAAAGATAGGGGATATATCAGTGTGAGAGAGTCAGTAACTATATCTGTTTATATTGTGTTTATAAAGATAGGGGATATATCAGTGTGAGAGAGTCAGTAACTATATCTGTTTATATTGTGTTTATAAAGATAGGGGATATATCAGTGTGAGAGAGTCAGTAACTATATCTGTTTATATTGTGTTTATAAAGATAGGGGATATATCAGTGTGAGAGAGTCAGTAACTATATCTGTTTATATTGTGTTTATAAAGATAGGGGATATATCAGTGTGAGAGAGTCAGTAACTATATCTGTTTATATTGTGTTTATAAAGATAGGGGATATATCAGTGTGAGAGAGTCAGTAACTATATCTGTTTATATTGTGTTTATAAAGATAGGGGATATATCAGTGTGAGAGAGTCAGTAACTATATCTGTTTATATTGTGTTTATAAAGATAGGGGATATATCAGTGTGAGAGAGTCAGTAACTATATCTGTTTATATTGTGTTTATAAAGATAGGGGATATATCAGTGTGAGAGAGTCAGTAACTATATCTGTTTATATTGTGTTTATAAAGATAGGGGATATATCAGTGTGAGAGAGTCAGTAACTATATCTGTTTATATTGTGTTTATAAAGATAGGGGATATATCAGTGTGAGAGAGTCAGTAACTATATCTGTTTATATTGTGTTTATAAAGATAGGGGATATATCAGTGTGAGAGAGTCAGTAACTATATCTGTTTATATTGTGTTTATAAAGATAGGGGATATATCAGTGTGAGAGAGTCAGTAACTATATCTGTTTATATTGTGTTTATAAAGATAGGGGATATATCAGTGTGAGAGAGTCAGTAACTATATCTGTTTATATTGTGTTTATAAAGATAGGGGATATATCAGTGTGAGAGAGTCAGTAACTATATCTGTTTATATTGTGTTTATAAAGATAGGGGATATATCAGTGTGAGAGAGTCAGTAACTATATCTGTTTATATTGTGTTTATAAAGATAGGGGATATATCAGTGTGAGAGAGTCAGTAACTATATCTGTTTATATTGTGTTTATAAAGATAGGGGATATATCAGTGTGAGAGAGTCAGTAACTATATCTGTTTATATTGTGTTTATAAAGATAGGGGATATATCAGTGTGAGAGAGTCAGTAACTATATCTGTTTATATTGTGTTTATAAAGATAGGGGATATATCAGTGTGAGAGAGTCAGTAACTATATCTGTTTATATTGTGTTTATACAGATAGGGGATATATCAGTGTGAGAGAGTCAGTAACTATATCTGTTTATATTGTGTTTATAAAGATAGGGGATATATCAGTGTGAGAGAGTCAGTAACTATATCTGTTTATATTGTGTTTATAAAGATAGGGGATATATCAGTGTGAGAGAGTCAGTAACTATATCTGTTTATATTGTGTTTATAAAGATAGGGGATATATCAGTGTGAGAGAGTCAGTAACTATATCTGTTTATATTGTGTTTATAAAGATAGGGGAAAAATCAGTGTGAGAGAGTCAGTAACTATATCTGTTTATATTGTGTTTATAAAGATAGGGGATATATCAGTGTGAGAGAGTCAGTAACTATATCTGTTTATATTGTGTTCTTAAAAATAGGGGATATATCATTGTGAAAGAGTCCGTAACTATATCTGTTTATATTGTGTTCATAAGATATGGGATATATCAGTGTGACAGAGTCAGTAACTATATCTGTTTATATTGTGTTTATACAGATAGGGGATATATCAGTGTGAGAGAGTCAGTAACTATATCTGTTTATATTGTGTTTATAAAGATAGGGGATATATCAGTGTGAGAGTCAGTAACTATATCTGTTTATATTGTGTTTATAAAGATAGGGGATATATCAGTGTGAGAGAGTCAGTAACTATATCTGTATATATTGTGTTTATAAAGATAGGGGATATATCAGTGTGAGACACTCAGTAACTATATCTGTTTATATTGTGTTTATAAAGATAGTGGATATATCAGTGTGAGAGAGTCAGTAACTATATCTGTTTATATTGTTTTTGTAAAGATAGTGGATATATCAGTGTGCGAGAGTCAGTAATTATATCTGTTTATATGGTGTTTATAAGATAGGGGATATATCATTGTGAGAGAGTCAGTAATTATATCTGTTCATATTGTGTTTATAAAGATAGGGGATATATCAGTGTGAGAGAGTCAGTAACTATATCTGTTTATATTGTGTTCATACAGATAGGGGATATATCATTGTGAGAGAGTCAGTAACTATATGTGTTTATATTGTGTTTATACAGATAGGGGATATATCATTGTGAGAGAGTCAGTAACTATATGTGTTTATATTGTGTTTATACAGATAGGGGATATATCATTGTGAGAGAGTCAGTAACTATATGTGTTTATATTGTGTTTATACAGATAGGGGATATATCATTGTGAGAGAGTCAGTAACTATATCTGTTTATATTGTGTTTATACAGATAGGGGATATATCATTGTGAGAGAGTCAGCAACTATATGTGTTTATATTGTGTTTATACAGATAGGGGATATATCAGTGTGAGAGAGTCAGTAACTATATCTGTTTATATTGTGTTTATAAAGATAGTGGATATATCAGTGTGAGAGAGTCAGTAACTATATCTGTTTATATTGTGTTTATACCGAAAGGGGATATATCATTGTGAGAGAGTCAGTAACTATATCTGTTCATATTGTGTTTATAAAGATAGGGGATATATCAGTGTGAGAGAGTCAGTAACTATATCTGTTTATATTGTGTTTATACAGATAGGGGATATATCATTGTGAGAGAGTCAGTAACTATATCTGTTTATATTGTGTTTATACAGATAGGGGATATATCATTGTGAGAGAGTCAGTAACTATATGTGTTTATATTGTGTTTATACAGATAGGGGATATATCATTGTGAGAGAGTCAGTAACTATATGTGTTTATATTGTGTTTATACAGATAGGGGATATATCAGTGTGAGAGAGTCAGTAACTATATCTGTTTATATTGTGTTTATACAGATAGGGGATATATCAGTGTGAGAGAGTCAGTAACTATATCTGTTTATATTGTGTTTTATAAGATGGGGGATTTGTGAGAGAGTCAGTAACTATATCTGTTTATATTGTGTTTATAAAGATAGGGGATATATCAGTGTGAGAGAGTCGGTAACTATACCTGTTCATATTGTTTTTATAAATATAGGGGATATATCAGTGTGAGAGAGTCAGTAACTATATCTGTTTATATTGTGTTTATAAAGATAGGGGATATATCAGTGTGAGAGAGTCGGTAACTATATGTGTTCATATTGTTTTTATAAATATAGGGGATATATCAGTGTGAGAGAGTTAACAACTATACCTGTTTATATTGTGTTTATAAAGATAGGGGATATATCAGTGTGAGAGAGTCAGTAACTATATCTGTTTATATTGTGTTTTATAAGATGGGGGATTTGTGAGAGAGTCAATAACTATATGTGTTTATATTGTGTTGATACAGATAGGGGATATATCAGTGTGAGAGAGTCAGTAACTATATCTGTTTATATTGTGTTTATACAGATAGGGGATATATAATTGTGAGAGAGTCAGTAACTATATCTGTTTATATTGTGTTTATAAATATACGGGGTATATCACTGTGATAATAACTATATCTGTATATATTGTGTTTATAAAGATAGGGGATATATCAGTGTGTGACAGTCTGTAATTATATCTGTTCATATTGTGTTTATAAAGATAGTGGATATATCAATGTGAGAGAGGCAGTAACTATATCTGTTTATATTGTGTTTATAAAGATAGGATATATCAGTGTGTGACAGTCGGTAACTGTATCTGTTTATATTGTTTTTATAAATATAGGGGATATATCAGTGTGAGAGAGTCAGTAACTATATCTGTTTACATTGTGTTTATAAAGATAGGGGATATATCAATCTGAGAGAGTCAGTAACTATATCTGTTCCTATTGTGTTTATAAGGATAGGGGATATATCAGTGTGTGACCGTCAGTAACTATATCTGTTTATATTCTGTTTTTAAAGATGGGGGATTTGTGAGAGAGTCAGTAACTATATCTGTTTATATTGTGTTTATATAGATAGGGGATATATCATTTTGAGAGAATCAGTAACTATATGTGTTTATATTGTGCTTATACAGATAGGGGATATATCATTGTGAGAGAGTCAGTAACTATATCTGTTTATATGGTGTTTATAAAGATAGGGGATATATCATGGTGAAAGAGTCCGTAACTATATCTGTTTATATGGTGTTTATAAAGATATGGGATATATCAGTGTGTGACAGTCAGTAATTATATCTGTTCATACTGTGTTTCTAAAGATAGGAGATATATCAGTGTGTGACAGTCAGTAATTATATCTGTTCATATTGTGTTTATAAAGATAGGGGATATATCAGTGTGAGACAGTCAGTAACTATACCTGTTTATATTGTGTTTCTAAAGATATGGGATATATCAGTGTGTGACAGTCAGTAATTATATCTGTTCATACTGTGTTTCTAAAGATAGGAGATATATCAGTGTGTGACAGTCAGTAATTATATCTGTTCATATTGTGTTTATAAAGATAGGGGATATATCAGTGTGAGACAGTCAGTAACTATACCTGTTTATATTGTGTTTCTAAAGATATGGGATATATCAGTGTGTGACAGTCAGTAATTATATCTGTTCATACTGTGTTTCTAAAGATAGGAGATATATCAGTGTGTGACAGTCAGTAATTATATCTGTTCATACTGTGTTTCTAAAGATAGGAGATATATCAGTGTGTGACAGTCAGTAATTATATCCGTTCATATTGTGTTTATAAAGATAGGGGATATATCAGTGTGAGACAGTCAGTAACTATATCTGTTTATATTGTGTTTCTAAAGATAGGGGATATATCAGTGTGATAATAACTATATCTGTATATATTGTGTTTCTAAAGATAGGGGATATATCAGTGTGAGACAGTCAGTAACTATACCTGTTTATATTGTGTTTCTAAAGATAGGAGATATATCAGTGTGAAGTCAGTAACTATATCTGTTCATATTGTGTTTATAAAGATAGGGGATATATCAGTGTGAGACAGTCAGTAACTATACCTGTTTATATTGTGTTTCTAAAGATAGGAGATATATCAGTGTGATAATAACTATATCTGTATATATTGTGTTTATAAAGATAGGAGATATATCAGTGTGATAATAACTATATCTGTATATATTGTGTTTATAAAGATAGGGGATATATCAGTGTGATAATAACTATATCTGTATATATTGTGTTTATAAAGATAGGGGATATATCATTGTGAAAGAGTCAGTAACTATATCTGTTTATATTGTGTTTATAAAGATAGTGGATATATCAGTGTGAGAAAGTCAGTAACTATATCTGTTTATATTGTGTTTATAAAGATAGTGGATATATCAGTGTGCGAGAGTCAGTAATTATATCTGTTTATATGGTGTTTCTAAAGATAGGGGATATATCAGTGTGAGAGAGTCAGTAACTGTATCTGTTTATATTGTTTTTATAAATATACGGGATATATCAGGGTGAGAGAGTTAATAACTATATCTGTTTATATTGTGTTTATAAAGATAGGGGATATATCTGTGTGAGAGAGTCGGTAACTGTATCTGTTCATATTGTTTTTATAAATATAGGGGATATATCAGTGTGAGAGAGTTAATAACTATATCTGTTTATATTGTGTTTATAAAGATAGGGGATATATCAGTGTGAGAGAGTCAGTAACTATATCTGTTTATATTGTGTTTATACAGATAGGGGATATATCAGTGTGAGAGAGTCAGTAACTATATCTGTTTATATTGTATTTATAAAGATAGGGGATATATCAGTGTGAGAGAGTCAGTAACTATATCTGTTTATATTGTGTTTATAAAGATAGGGGATATATCAGTGTGAGAGAGTCGGTAACTATATGTGTTCATATTGTTTTTATAAAGATAGGGGATATATCAGTGTGAGAGAGTCAATAACTATATCTGTTTATATTGTGTTTATACCGATAGGGGATATATCATTGTGAGAGAGTCAGTAACTATATCTGTTTATATTGTGTTTATAAAGATAGGGGATATATCAGTGTGAGACAGTCAGTAACTATATCTGTTTATATTGTGTTTATAAAGATAGGGGATATATCTGTGTGAGAGAGTCGGTAACTATATCTGTTCATATTTTTATAAATATAGTGGATATATCAGTGTGAGAGAGTTAATAACTATATCTGTTTATATTGTGTTTATAAAGATAGGGGATATATCAGTGTGAGAGAGTCAGTAACTATATCTGTTTACATTGTATTTATAAAGATAGGGGATATATCAGTGTGAGAGAGTCAGTAACTATATCTGTTTATATCATGTTTATAAAGATAGGGGGTATATCATTGTGAGAGAGTCAGTAACTATATCTGTTTATATTGTGTTTCTAAAAATAGGGGATATATCAGTGTGTGACAGTCTGTAATTATATCTGTTCATATTGTGTTTATAAAGATATGGGATATATCAATGTGAGAGAGGCAGTAACTATATCTGTTTATATTGTGTTTATAAAGATAGGATATATCAGTGTGTGACAGTCGGTAACTGTATCTGTTTATATTGTTTTTATAAATATAGGGGATATATCAGTGTGAGAGAGTCAGTAACTATATCTGTTTACATTGTGTTTATATAGATAGGGGATATATCATTTTGAGAGAATCAGTAACTATATGTGTTTATATTGTGTTTATACAGATAGGGGATATATCAGTGTGAGAGAGTCAGTAACTATATCTGTTTATATGGTGTTTATAAAGATAGGGGATATATCATTGTGAGAGAGTCAGTAATTATATCTGTTTATATGGTGTTTATAAAGATAGGGGATATATCATGGTGAAAGAGTCAGTAACTATATCTGTTTATATTGTGTTTATAAAGATATGGGATATATCAGTGTGTGACAGTCAGTAATTATATCTGTTCATACTGTGTTTCTAAAGATAGGAGATATATCAGTGTGTGACAGTCAGTAATTATATCTGTTCATATTGTGTTTATAAAGATAGGGGATATATCAGTGTGAGACAGTCAGTAACTATACCTGTTTATATTGTGTTTCTAAAGATAGGAGATATATCAGTGTGATAATAACTATATCTGTATATATTGTGTTTATAAAGATAGGGGATATATCAGTGTGAGACAGTCAGTAACTATACCTGTTTATATTGTGTTTCTAAAGATAGGAGATATATCAGTGTGATAATAACTATATCTGTATATATTGTGTTTATAAAGATAGTGGATATATCAGTGTGAGAAAGTCAGTAACTATATCTGTTTATATTGTGTTTATAAAGATAGTGGATATATCAGTGTGCGAGAGTCAGTAATTATATCTGTTTATATGGTGTTTCTAAAGATAGGGGATATATCAGTGTGAGAGAGTCGGTAACTGTATCTGTTCATATTGTTTTTATAAATATAGGGGATATATCAGGGTGAGAGAGTTAATAACTATATCTGTTTATATTGTGTTTATAAAGATAGGGGATATATCAGTGTGAGAGAGTCAGTAACTATATCTGTTTATATTGTGTTTATACAGATAGGGGATATATCTGTGTGAGAGAGTCGGTAACTGTATCTGTTCATATTGTTTTTATAAATATAGGGGATATATCAGTGTGAGAGAGTTAAGAACTATATCTGTTTATATTGTGTTTATACAGATAGGGGATATATCAGTGTGAGAGAGTCAGTAACTATATCTGTTTACATTGTATTTATAAAGATAGGGGATATATCAGTGTGAGAGAGTCAGTAACTATATCTGTTTATATTGTGTTTATAAAGATAGGGGATATATCATTGTGAGAGAGTCAGTAACTATATCTGTTTATATTGTGTTTATAAAGATAGGGGATATATCAGTGTGTGAGAGTTAGTAACTGTATCTGTTTATATTGTGTTCTTTTAGCTAGTGGATATATCATTGCGAGAGTCAGTAACTATACCTGTTTATATTCTGTTCATAAAGATAGGGGATATATCAGTGTGAGAGAATCAGTAACTATATCTGTTTATATTTTGTTTATAAAGATAGGGGATATATCAGTGTGAGAGAGTCAGTAACTATACATGTTTATATTGTGTTTATTAAGATAGGGGATATATCAGTGTGAGAGAGTCAGTAACTATATCTGTTCATATTTTTTTTATAAAGATAGGGGATATATCAGTGTGAGAGAATCAGTAACTATACCTGTTTATATTGTGTTTATAAAGGTAGGGGTTATATCAGTGTGAGAGAATCAGTAACTATACCTGTTTATATTGTGTTTATTAAATTAGGGGATATATCAGTGTGAGAGAGTTAGTAACTATATCTGTTTATATTGTGTTTATACAGATAGGGGATATATCAGTCTGAGAGAGTCAGTAACTATACCTGTTTTTATTTTGTTTATAAAGATAGGGGATATATCAGTATGAGAGAGTCAGTAACTATACATGTTTATATTGTGTTTATTAAGATAGGGGATATATCAGTGTGAGAGAGTCAGTAACTATACATGTTTATATTGTGTTTATTAAGATAGGGGATATATCAGTGTGAGAGAGTCAGTAACTATATCTGTTCATATTTTGTTTATAAAGATAGGGGATATATCAGTATGAGAGAGTCAGTAACTATACATGTTTATAAAGATAGGGGATATATCAGTGTAAGAGAATCAGTAACTATACCTGTTTATATTGTGTTTATAAAGAAATGTGTTATATCAGTGTGAGAGAATCAGTAACTATACCTGTTTATATTGTGTTTATTAAATTAGGGGATATATCAGTGTGAGAGAGTTAGTAACTATATCTGTTTATATTGTGTTTATACAGATAGGGGATATATCAGTCTGAGAGAGTCAGTAACTATACCTGTTTATATTGTGTTTATAAAGATAAGGGATATATCAGTGTGAGAGAGTCAGTAACTATACCTGTTTATATTGTGTTTATAAAGATAGGGGATATATCAGTGTGTGAGAGTTAGTAACTGTATCTGTTTATATTGTGTTCTTTTAGCTAGTGGATATATCATTGCGAGAGTCAGTAACTATACCTGTTTATATTCTGTTCATAAAGATAGGGGATATATCAGTGTGAGAGAATCAGTAACTATATCTGTTTATATTTTGTTTATAAAGATAGGGGATATATCAGTGTGAGAGAGTCAGTAACTATATCTGTTCATATTTTGTTTATAAAGATAGGGGATATATCAGTATGAGAATCAGTAACTATACATGTTTATAAAGATCGGGGATATATCAGTGTGAGAGAGTCAGTAACTGTATCTGTTTATATGGTATTTATAAAGATAGGGGATATATCAGTGCGAGAGAGTCAGTAACTATATCCGTTTATATTGTGTTTTTAAAAATAGGGGATATATCATTGTGAAAGAGTCCGTAACTATAACTGTTTATATTGTGTTTATAAAGATAGTGGATATATCAGCGTGAGAGAGTCAGTAATTATATCTGTTTATATTGTGTTTATAAAGATAGGGGATATATCAGTGTGTGACAGTCGGTAACTATATCTGTTTATATTGTTTTTATAAATATAGGGGATATATCAGTGTGAGAGAGTTAATAACTATATCTGTTTATATTGTGTTTATAAAGATAGGGGATATATCAGTGTGAGAGAGTCAGTAACTATATCTGTTTACATTGTGTTTATAAAGATATGGGATATATCAGTGTGAGAGAGTCAGTAACTATATCTGTTTACATTGTGTTTATAAAGATAGGGGATATATCAGTGTGAGAGAGTCAGTAACTATATCTGTTCATATTGTGTTTTTAAAGATGGGGGATTTGTGAGAGAGTCAGTAACTATATCTGTTTATCTTGTGTTTATACAGATAGGGGATATATCAGTGTGAGAGAGTCAGCAACTATATGTGTTTATATTGTGTTTATACAGATAGGGGATATATCAGTGTGAGAGAGTCAGTAACTATATCTGTTTATATTGTGTTTATACCGATAGGGGATATATCATTGTGAGAGTGTCAGTAACTATATCTGTTTATATTGTGTTTATAAAGATAGGAGATATATCAGTGTGAGACAGTCAGTAACTATATCTGTTTGTATTGTGTTTATAAAGATAGGGGATATATCAGTGTGAGAGAGTCGGTAACTGTATCTGTTCATATTGTTTTTATAAATATAGGGGATATATCAGTGTGAGAGAGTTAATAACTATATCTGTTTATATTGTGTTAATAAAGATAGGGGATATATCAGTGTGAGAGAGTCAGTAACTATATCTGTTTACATTGTATTTATAAAGATAGGGGATATATCAGTGTGAGAGAGTCAGTAACTATATCTGTTTATATTGTGTTTATAAAGATAGGGGATATATCAGTGTGTGAGAGTTAGTAACTGTATCTGTTTATATTGTGTTCTTTTAGCTAGTGGATATATCATTGCGAGAGTCAGTAACTATACCTGTTTATATTCTGTTCATAAAGATAGGGGATATATCAGTGTGAGAGAATCAGTAATTATATCTGTTTATATTTTGTTTATAAAGATATGGGATATATCAGTGTGAGAGAGTCAGTAACTATACATGTTTATATTGTGTTTATTAAGATAGGGGATATATCAGTGTGAGAGAGTCAGTAACTATATCTGTTCATATTTTGTTTATAAAGATAGGGGATATATCAGTATGAGAATCAGTAACTATACATGTTTATAAAGATAGGGGATATATCAGTGTGAGAGAATCAGTAACTATACCTGTTTATATTGTGTTTATTAAATTAGGGGATATATCAGTGTGAGAGAATCAGTAACTATACCTGTTTATATTGTGTTTATTAAATTAGGGGATATATCAGTGTGAGAGAGTTAGTAACTATATCTGTTTATATTGTGTTTATACAGATAGGGGATATATCAGTGTGAGAGAGTCAGTAACTATATCTGTTCATATTTTGTTTATAAAGATAGGGGATATATCAGTATGAGAGAGTCAGTAACTATACATGTTTATAAAGATAGGGGATATATCAGTGTGAGAGAGTCAGTAACTATATCTGTTCATATTTTGTTTATAAAGATAGGGGATATTTCAGTATGAGAGAGTCAGTAACTATACATGTTTATAAAGATAGGGGATATATCAGTGTGAGAGAATCAGTAACTATACCTGTTTATATTTTGTTTATAAAGAAATGGGTTATATCAGTGTGAGAGAATCAGTAACTATACCTGTTTATATTGTGTTTATTAAATTAGGGGATATATCAGTGTGAGAGTGTTAGTAACTATATCTGTTTATATTGTGTTTATACAGATAGGGGATATATCAGTCTGAGGGAGTCAGTAACTATACCTGTTTATATTTTGTTTATAAAGATAAGGGATATATCAGTGTGAGAGAGTCAGTAACTATATCTGTTTATATTGTGTTTATAAAGATATGAGGGGCTTTCTCTATGCTCTCTTTCATTCATTCATGTTATGCCTGTGCCACTCCCAGGATCAGCATTCATTCTCTGGTCTGGCCTTCATGTGATTCCAGATCCATAACCATGCAGTTGTCTCTCAAATGCCCTCTAAAATGGCCCAGCAAGCATTTCAGTTGTATCAAACCTCCAGAAATTCAATTCGGAATGAAACTGGACAGGCCACCCGGCATCAACCTAGGCACCAGAAAGGGCAACGGCAAACCCAGCCCCTGTCGACCCTGCAAAGTCCTCCTCACTAACTTGTGGGGACTTGTGCCAAATTTGGGAGAGCTGTTTCACAAGCCTGTCAAGCAACAGCCTGACATAGCCATACTCGAGGTATCATACCTTACAGATCATGTCCCAAACACCATTATCACCATCCCTGGGCATGTCCTGTCCCATTGGCAGGACAGAGCTAGCAAACGTGGTGACATAGTGGTATACAGTCAGGAGGGAGTTTCCCTGGGAGTCCTGAACATCGACTCCAGACCCCATGAAGTCTCAGGCCATCAGGTCAAATATGGGCAAGGAAACCTCCTGCAGAATACTACGTACTGCTCTTGACATCAAGGCAGCATTTGACCGAGGGTGTGGTATCAAGGAGCCAGTGGAAATCATGGAAAACTCTCCACTGGTTGGAGTCAAACCTGGCATAAAGGAAGATGGTTGTGTTTGTTGGAGGTCAGTAATGCAGGGGGTTACTTAAAAGAGTAATTAGGAGAGCGAAGTGGGGCATGAGAAACTACTGGCAGGCAAGATAAAGGAAAACCCCAAGGCATTTTATAACTATATTAAGGGCAAGAGGATAACCGGGGGAAGAGTAGGGGACCCATTAGGGACCAAATTGGCAAACTGTGCGTGGAGCTGGAGGACGTAGGTGAGGTTTTAAATATTTACTTTTCATTTGTGTTCACTATGGAGAAGGAGGATGTAGGTGTAGGAACCAGAGAGGAGGACTGTGATATACTTGAACAAATTAGCATTGAAAGGGAGGAGGTATTAGTGGTTTTAGCACGCTTAAGTCCCCAGGCCCAGATGATATATATCCCAGGCTGTTATGCAAGGCAAGGGAGGAGATTGCAGGGGCTCTGACACTAATTTTCAAATCCTCTCTGGCCACAGGAGAGATGCCAGAGAACTGGAGGACAGCGAATTTGGTACCAATATTCAAGAAGGGTGGTAGGGATAAACCAGGTTGTTTCAGGCCAGTGAGTCTAATATCAGTGGTAGGGAAACTATTGGAAAAAATTCCGAAGGACAGGATTAATCTCCTCTTGGAGAGGCAGGGATGAATCAGGGATAGTCAGCGTGGCTTTGTCAGGGGGAGATCATGTGTAACAAATTTGATTGAATTTTTCGAGGACATGATGGGTTGTGTAGATGAGGGTATTGCGTTTGATGTTGTCTATCTGGACTTCACTAAGGGAGAATGGTCAAGAAGGTAAGAGCCCATGGGATCCAGGGCAATTTGGCAAATTGGATCCAAAATTTGCTTACTGGGAGGAGGCAGAGGGTGATGGTTAAAGGTTGTTCTTGTGATTGGAAACCTGTGATGAGTGGTGTGCCATAGGGATCAGTGCTGGGACCCTTGCTGTTTGTAGTGAACATTAATGATCTAGACATGAATATAGGAGGTATGATCAGTAAGTATGCAGATGACATGAAATTGGTGGTGGAAAGTCTTGGATTACAGGACGATATAGATGAGCTGGGAAGATGGGCAGAGCAGAGGTAAATAGAATTTAAGCCTGAGAAATGTGAGGTGATGGGAGGGCCAACACGGCAAAGGAATGCAGTGAATAATGGGACTCTAGGAACTACAGAGGATCAGAAGGACCTTGGTGTACACGTCCATAGATCCCTGAAGGCAGCAGCACAGGTAGATAAGTAGGTTAAGGAGGCATATGGGATACTTGCCATTATTAGCCGAGGCCTAGGATATAAGAGCAGGAGGTTTTGTTGGAGCTGTTGAAAATGCCTGTTTGGCCACAGCTGGAGTACTGTGTGCGGTTCTGGTCGCTGTAAGAAGGATGTGATTGCACTGAGAGGGTGTAGAGGAAATTCACCAGGATGTTGCCTGGGCTGGAGCGTTTCAGCTATGAAGAGAGACTGGATAGGCTAAGGTTGTTTTCCTTAGAGCAGAGAAGGCTGAGGGGAGACCTGATAGAGGTATACAAAATTATAAGGGGCATGGATAGGGTAGATAAGAAGAAACTTTTCCCTTTAGCAGAGGTGTCAATAACCAGGGGGCTTAGATTTAAGGTAAGGGGCAGGAGGTTTAGAGGGGATTTGAGGAGACATTTTTTCACCCAGAGGGTGGTTGGAGTCTGGAACACACTGCCTGAGGGGGTAATTGAGGCAGGAGCCCTCAAACACTTAAGAAGTATTCAGATGAGCACTTGAAATGCAATAGCGTACAGGGCTATGGGCCAAGTGCTGGAAAATGGGATTAGAATAGATAGGTGTTAATGGCCAGCTTGGACACGATAGGCCGAAGAGCCTGTTTCTGTGCTGTATAACTCTATGGCTCTCTGACTTTGAGCTCCAAGACATCACTGCAGGAGTTCCTCAGGGTAGTGTCCTCGGCCCAACCATCTTCAGCTGCTTCATCAATGACCTTCCTTCCAACATAAGGTCAGAAGTAGGGATGGTCACTGATGATTGCGCAATGTTCAGCACCATTCACGACTCCTCAGATACTGAAGCAGCCCATGTCCACATTTGTGCCACACAAGTGCCAGGCAATGACCATCTGCAACAAGATAGAGCCTAAACATCTCCCTTTGACATTCAATGGCATTACCATCACTGAACCCCCTACCATCAACATCCTGGGGGTTACCAGTGACCAGAAACTGAACCAAACTAGCTATATAAATACTGTGGCTACAAGAGCAGGTCACAGGCTAGAAATCTTGCGGTGAGTAACTCACCTCCTGACTCCCCAAAGCCTGTCCACCATCCGCAAGGCACAAGTCAGGAGTGTGATGGAATACTCTCCACTTGCCTGGATGAATGTAGCTCCAACTACACTCAAGAAGCTCAACATCATCCAGGATGAAACAGCTGCTTGATTGGCATCCCTCCCACAAACATTCACTGCCTCCACCACTGATGCACAGTAACAGCAGTGTGTGTACCATCTACAAGATGCACTGCAGCAACTCACCAACCTTCCTTAGACAGCACCTTCCAAACCCATGACCGTGACCATCTAGAAGGACGAGCAGCGGGCACATGGGAACCTCACCAGCCGCAAGTTCCCTTCCAAGCCACACATTATCCTGACTTGGAAATATATCACCCACTGGCGCTGGATCAAAATCCTGGACCTCCATCCCTAACAACCACATGGAGTGCACCACATGGAGTGCACCACATGGAGTGCACCACATGGAGTGCACCACATGGAGGGCACCACATGGAGGGCACCACATGGAGTGCACCACATGGAGTGCACCACATGGAGTGCACCACATGGAGTGCACCACATGGAGTGCACCACATGGAGTGCACCACATGGAGTGCACCACATGGACTGCAGCGGTTCAAGATGGCAGCTCACCACCACCTTCTCAAGGGGCAATTAGGGATGGGCAATAAATGCTGGCCTACTTGCCGACACCCACACCCCATGAATGAATTTAAAAAAGACCTTTTCATCAGTTTGAAGACGCTTATCAGATTACCCTGCTAGAGAAGAGTGTTGCCACACTGTTTTGTCTTTTCTGTTAGATCTGCCCTCTTCTCTGGCATCGTTCTGCAATAAAGCTCCTTGTGTTGTGCCTCTCGATCCTTTTTGTGAACTTTTAGCCCAGAGGGTACACAATACTTTTTGGACATTTTCCAATGTGTAAACACAACGTGAAATGCTCTCCTAGGTTTGAAAACCACAAGTTGGATGTCCAGATTGTCCAGGGCAGAAGTGCTCTGTGGGGAAACTGTTCCCGTTGTGTGCCGGCCTTGGTCTGGCTGGTGTGAATCTCCATTCTCGAGGAGCCCACGGGGCGCAGAACCCTCACTGGCTCAGCATAAACTGTGCATACTTGGGCTTGTGGTTCCAATGGCCTGGTGCTGAGAGATAGAGTAATATGGGAGAGAGAGATATGGGGGTGGGGATATCTATCACTAATGGATTGTGAGCCACAGCAGATAAACCCATTCAAACTCCGCAGTGGCACCTGGGTTGTTAGAAGCTGAGCTCAGTTGCCCAGTGTCTTACTCATTGTTCTGTTCTGTGTGTTGTTCAGATCTGGGAGACTGAGTTCCAACCCTTTGGGATGCGATGGAATTGGTGACGGAAGCAGAATTGTTGATGGGCGAGCAGCCGGAATCCTCAGATACCCCGGGGGCAGAGCGGCAGGCTCGTGGCGTTCAGGAGGAGGACTGCTTTCAGTGCTTTGTGTGTGGGAAGGGCTTCCGCTGGGCATGCCTTTTGAAAAGGCACCTGCGGGTTCACACTGGGGAGAAACCCTTCGAGTGTGCTGTGTGCAAGAAGTGCTTCAGTAAGTCCAGTAACTTGACCAGACACCGGCGATTTCATACCGGGGAGAAACCCTTCGAGTGCACTGTGTGCCAAAAACGATTCTCCACCTGTAATGATCTCCGAGTGCACCAGCGAATTCACACGGGCGAGAAGCCCTTTGAGTGTGCAGTGTGCAAGAAAAGATTCTACACATCCGGCCATCTGATAAGACATCAGCGCACTCACAGTGGGTAGGAGCTTTTCGATTGATTGTGTGCTAACTCTAAGCATCTGGACAACAGACACAATATTCCCACCACGGCAAGGATGCTGAATGAGCAAGCCGAGGCCAGAGGCTGAGCCCTTAATTTGCTGTCAGGATGGCGGGAAGGCTCAGGGTCCTTGCTGTTATTTATGCGTGAATGCTACACCCACTTCAGGTGAGGAGCAGATGTGCAGCATTAAACACAGAAATGGCGGAATTGCTTGCCTGAGATGGGTGCTCGGGTGTTAGCTTTGTGCAAACAGCATCTCAATAACCTGGTCCTCCTCAGTGAGGTGGGTTGGAACGGTGTGAAGCTTTGCTGTATACGCGAGCGGGACAGTGAATTGAACCTGTCACAAAGTTAAACGTTGTCCATTTTGGTTGAAGTACTTCATCAACAATGTGGTGATTTTCTGTCAGACAACTTCTGACACTGGAAATGAACTATTATGAGTGTGGAATCTCATTCAGTCAGTTTTTAATTGTTCTTGGAGATTTTAAAATCATGCTGAATTTAAAGTTGTAACGTTTTTCATGTTTCTTTTTTGAATCCAGTCTTTCGTTCCCTCTGGTGGGGATTCCAATTGCCTATGGGGGTCGGAACAGGACTGGGTGCACTGTGAAAATAGAGTTCCCGGCACCTCCAGGACACCCTGGAACTTTCAAAGTGAGGGTGGGTGGAAGGGAGGGAATTGAGGACCCGCTCATCTCCAATTAATCGCCTGTTAAGCTCCTTGAAGTTGTTAATGGGCTGGGGAGGGCCAGAGGCTGCTTTCAATTTGTAAATCACTCCACTTGATCTGTCTGTTGCCTGTTTGTGCACTGCTGTTGGGTTCAACGCAGGCAGAAGTTAAGATTTTTTTATATATGGTTAAAAAATTTAGGACCTGGGTGATTTTACGCTAATCACATGCATTACCTCTCATTTAGTTGTTGCCCGCTTTTGTGCATGGTCAGGCTGCTTGCCCTTAGAGGTGCTGTCTGCTCTATTTGGCAAGGCAACGGCAGGACCCATCATGGCTGCCATTTGCCTTTGCCACTTGCAGTTTACAGGCAGCTCCCACCTTTTGCCAATGCCTGGCACCGAGCTCCCTGCTGGCCTATTTAGGGCATTTACATTTGAAGATAACATCACGTATGATGCTGATGTGATGTAAGGCCAGGATCCAGAAAATATCTGAGCGTCGGTTTCCCAGCTCCACCTTAACAATCGAGCCTTTTATTTCTCTTTCTTGAAACTGATTTGCCGTTGAATTCACTGACTGGAATTCACACTCCACCTTGGTTCCTGCACTGTTAATTCCTCCATCCTTCAGTCTGGTTAGGGCAACATTCTGTTGCTTACCACGTTCACTCTTTCTCTTGAGTTACTGGTATCAGCTTTCACTTTTAGCAATTTGCCATGCATTGGAAATTAAAAAGTCTAAACCTGCAATGGCAAGCCTAACCACTGTAACGGGAGAAACCGTTAGATTTACCCCTACAGTCAATTGTGGCCAAGTGTCTCTTCGATTCAATAGAATCATCAGTGTTTTGCTGTATAGAAGCTACTTGTATAATGAGATGGATTGTGCCACATACTGCTGGACTGCAATGTTAATCACTGTGTCCCGCACGGAGCTCACTCTGTATGAACTCACCATCCTAGTGGTTGTTTTCACAAGAGTGCACAGTGCTGGTGGGCTACATCATACGGTAGCCCGCTCACTGTACCATCACAAAACCCACCTTCCCTTCCTTTATTTCACCCATTCTTCCCGATTAACAAAGCTAGTGTTAGCCCTTGCGTCACTGAGCGCCTCTCTGCACAGTCTCACCGGGGTGTAGGAGGCCACATCATGGCCTCTGTCCACAGCGGCATTGCCCTGCTTATGGCAGTACTGTCTCAGCCTCTTTTCCTTTGTGGTGGTACCATCCCAGCTTCTGCCCACTCACAGCAGAGTGGGTGATACCCAGTGTTGGATGTGCTCTCTTTGGCAGTCACTGGTTCAGAAGAATGAGGGCGTCTCTTTGATCGCTGGGCACTCTGAACAAGCGCTGTTGGGTAATATGTAATCAAAGATGTGCGCCACAGAAACCTGCCATCAAGCTCAACTGGTCTGTGCTAATAATTAGGCTCCACACGAGTCTTCTCCCACCTACTTAAACTCACTCTATCAACATATCCTTTTATTTCTCTCTTCTTCATGTTTATCCAGTTTTCTCTTAAAATGCATCTATAATCATTGCTTCAGCTACATCAGGCGGTGGAGAGTTCCACTTTCTTGGCACTCTGGGCAAAGTAGCTTCTCATAAATACTTCATTGGAATTATTATCTCTATCTTAGTTCTCACCCTCTCTGTTCCTTATTAAGACTCTCCTTGAAACGCACCTCTATGACCAAGCTTTTGGTGACCTGACCTAATATCTCCTTATGTGGCTTGCTGTCAGTGTTTGATTCCTATGAGGCACCAACGTTATATAAATACAGATTGTTTACAGATAATTTGAAAACTCTTTACTGCCTTTTTCATGACAAATCACAATTCTTATGGTGCTGAAGGTGGCCATTCAGCCCATCGTGTCTGCACCAGCCCTTCAAAAGAGCATTATCACCTAGTGCCATTGCCCTGCCTTTTCCCTGCACTCCTGCACATTGTTTCCATTCAAACAATCATCTAATGCCCTCTTGAATCTCTCGATTGAACCTGTCTCCACCACACTTCCAGGCAGTGCATTCCAGACTCGAACCATTTGTCGTGTGAAAAAGGTTTTTCTCCCATCACATTTGCTTCTTTTGCAAATCACTTTAAACCTCTGCCCTCTTTTTTTTCTCAATCCTTTTACGAGCAGGAACAGTTTCTCCCTATCTACTCAATCCGCCCCCCTTGTGATTTTGAACACCTCTATCAAATCTCCTGTTGGCCTTCTCCTTTCCAAGGAGAACAGTTCCAATTTCTCCAATCTATCTTCATAACTAAAGTTTCTCCTCCCTGGAACCATTCTTGTAAACCTGTGCTGCACCCTCTCCAATGTGTTCACACCCTTCCTATAGTGTGACGCCCAGACTGTACTTACTACTCCAGTTGAAGTCTTATATAAGCTCAGCATACCATAACACATAGGAGCAGAAATTAGGCCATTCGGCCCATCGAGTCTGCTCCGCCATTCAATCATGGCTGATAAGTTTCTCAACCCCATTCTCCCGCCTTCTCCCTGTAACCTTTGATCCCCTTAACAATTAAGAACCTATCTATCTCGGTCTTAAATACACTCAATGACCTGGCCTCCGCAGCCTTCTGTGGCAATGAATTCCATAGATTCACCACTCTCTGGCTAAAGAAGTTTCTCCTCATCTCTGTTCTAAAAGGTCTTCCCTTTACTCTGAGGTTGTGTATTAATTAATTAATATCTCCCTGCTCTTGTACTCTATACCCCTAATAATAAAGCCCAGGATACTGTATGATTTATTAACTGCTCTCTCCACCTGTCCTGCCATCTACAATGATCTATGTGCATATACACCTTCTGTTCCTGTACCCCTTATTTTATATGGTCTCTCCATGTTCTTCCTACCAAAATGCATCACCTCACACCTCTCTGCATTGAACTTCATCTGCCACCTATCTGCCCACTCCAACTTGATCGCCTCATCTCATAAGTAACTTCTGCAGGATTTTGCTCTTCCCAGGAACTGTCCCTCGGGCAGCTGCTTGAGCATTGGTTCGGATTCGATTAGCAGGCAGCGTACACACTGTGCCTGATCAGAACACTCAGGTGCTGGGATAACCCAAAGGTGACGGCCCTTTAGAAAGCAGTGAGTGAAACAAATAAGGAGGTGAGGAAGGTACCCCATGAGTATTACTGTCCTCACTCCTTGGCCTTATTATCTCCTCTCTGGGCTGTTGTGTGCTGAGAGTTCCAAAGGTCACACTGTGACCGGCTTTACATTACTTCCTATATTCCAGAGAATGTTTGCCTACTTTAAGGGGCAGTTTGATTTCAGTACTTAAGATTTTGGGAGAAATTCTTAGCATTGACCGAGAAGCTTTCTGCTGGTTGGCAATGCCATTCAAGAGCGAATTCTGAAAATCGTTCTTCATTGAAAGAATAGTGGAAGTGTGGAGCTCTCTCCCACAATAAGCTCAATTAATCTGTTTAAATCCGAGAGTCATAAGTTTTTGCTGGACAAGGATATAACGAATATGGAGTTCAGGCAGGTGGATGGGTTCCGATACACATCAGCCATGGTCTCATTGAAAGGCAGAGCAGGCTCAAGGGGCTGAGTGGCCTGTCCTTGTCTCTGTTGCTATGTGGTTGGGATTTTGTGTCCTTGTTTTCACCCTTGTTGTGTTTAGGTTCTGTGTCTCCAAATACTTTACTGGCGGAGACTTGTCTTTAAGGGTCTTTTCACGTGCTCTGCTATTGTGTATTTCTTGTGTGCCCAGAATAATGAGGTAGAAAACCATTTGAGCTGTTAGCTGCTGAATCTGAGGAGCCCTTGTAGTTGAGCGCTGCAGACTGACACTCCATTAGACCTTATTCCAGGCACCAGCCGTCCAATAATTAAACAACAAATGAACGATATCGATCCATGTTGTCCTCAGCTATTCACACAGTAAATTCTACGTTGCTCCACATCTCCACAAAGCACTGGCCAGGTTGCAGCTGGAATATCTCTGAATGATGTCACTGAAATGTTGTGAAATATCATAAGCTGTCAAATAGCTGAATAAATTACCAGCATGTTTGTATTTAAATTGAGTGGCGTGATTTTTGTTTTCACTTGTTCACATTCCAACACCGCTCCAGCTCTTAGAAAAAGGAAAGCCTTACCTTTCTGTAAAGGATCAGGGAAAGCAATGTTGCTGAGGGACACAGTGACAGCAGTTGAATGAGAGGGTGTCAGTAGGGATGAGCAGGCAGTGGGCACAGGCTGGGTGGAATTAGCTAGCAATAAATGCAAGATCCACAGACCATCTGCCAGTGAAATAGCACCAGGAGGCACAAGCACAGAGATCCTTGTAACATAAGCAAGGTGGTCATCATAATGGGAGGCTTTCATTTTTGCATTGACTGGGAGAATCAAAGCAGCTCAAGTCACAAATGCAGCAAGAGTCAAGCATATATTTGGGGCAGTTTCCTGGAGCAATTGGTTCTTGAGCCAAGAGGGGAGCAGGTCACCTTCGATTTAGTGATGGGGAGGAAGCCAGAATGGGATAGCAAGCTCTCTGTAAGGAAACAACTTGTGAACAACAGCCATAACCTTGATTGAATTTGACATGTTTATAATCTCACTCTCCCTTCCAAATTTAAGTCATGCTGACTTTGAGAGAATGTGACGCGAGCTGACTGGACTGGACTGAAGTTTGGAAATGGTGGGGCGGGTATTGGTGTAGTACAAGCCGGACGCAAACCTCCAGACCAAAAGGCTCCATTTGTGGAGTTGAGCAAGCATGGTCTGCAAACAAGATAAAGGACAGTTTCAATCTTAAAAAGTGTCTCTTACCAATGCAGAAAACATGAAAATCCTGCGGAGTTGGAACTCCAAACAACAATAAAGGGATTATTAAGGAATGCAGTAAGGAAAATGAAAATCATGAAGGCAGCAGCAACAACGCAGGATACATCTGAGTGGGGGAGTGAAACTGGTTGGAGGGGGTGAGGGCTGATAAATCAGAGTTTGAGGAGGTTGGGGTAGGGGGGAAGCGTGGACCTAGAACTATGGTTTCCAAAAATGCAAGGAGTCACTTCAGAGGACAGCTGGTAGGTGGCATCAACTAATATTTCTGATAAGCCCATCAACCCCCACAGCTACCTCGATCCTCGTCATCACACACTGCACCCTGTAACGGACTACATTCCATTCTCCCAGTTCCTCCATCTCCGTCTCACTTGTTCTAAAGACGTGACCATCCACCACAGCGTTTCAGGGATGTCACCTTTTTACCTCAACCGAGAATTCCTCCGCCGTGGTTGACAGGCCCCTTGTCTGTGTGCACCACATCCCCCGCACTTCCACTCTCACCCCTTCCTCTCACTCCCAGAACCACGATAGAGTTCTCCTTGCCCTCATCTTCCAACCCGTCACCCTCCTCCGTTTCCACCAGCTCCAGCATGATGCCACCACCAAACACATCTTCCTCTGCCACCCTCCCCTTTCAGCATTCTGAATAGGTCATCCCCTCTGTGATACCCTGTCTCGGGCAGCCTGAAAACCTCGCTCCCTTCCCACAGCGCAGATGTGACACTTGCCTTTTTACCTCTCTCTCCTCACTGTCCGAAGCCCCAAACACTCCTTCCCAGTGGAGCAGCGATTTACATGTACTCCTTCCCAGTGGAGCAGCGATTTACATGTACTCCTTCCCAGTGGAGCAGCGATTTACATGTACTCCTTCCCAGTGGAGCAGCGATTTACATGTACTCCTTCCCAGTGAAGCAGCGATTTACATGTACTCCTTCCCAGTGGAGCAGCGATTTACATGTACTCCTTCCCAGTGGAGCAGCGATTTACATGTACTCCTTCCCAGTGAAGCAGCGATTTACATGTACTCCTTCCCAGTGGAGCAGCGATTTACATGTACTCCTTCCCAGTGGAGCAGCGATTTACATGTACTCCTTCCCAGTGGAGCAGCGATTTACATGTACTCCTTCCCAGTGGAGCAGCGATTTACATGTACTCCTTCCCAGTGGAGCAGCGATTTACATGTATTCCTTCCCAGTGAAGCAGCGATTTACATGTACTCCTTCCCAGTGGAGCAGCGATTTATATGTACTCCTTTCAACCTAGTCCACTGTTTTTGCTGCTCACAATGTGGTTTCCTCTACACTGGGGAGACAACACAGATCGCGTGACCGCTTTGCGGAACACCTCTGTTCAGTTCGCAAGTTTTACCAACGCCCCCTCCACAGTACACATCTTGTTGCAGACGACCGAGGGGTGAGGAAGGAGGAGAGATGTTAACCCACCATCTTTCCCTGTTTTTAATGAGCTGCGACCTGTTGCTTGCAACTCTTCTGCCCTGTGGAAACTTCAGGCCAGTTATGCACCTTGGAGGCCACATTCACAGCAAGTGTCTTCAGATCACGTTCAGGAATTCTGAGCTTCAGAGACAGCTGGAATCACTGCAGAATGGACTGCATCGGAGGGAACTAGCAAGGAATAGAAACGCAGTTGTGATAGGAGGTTCCATGCTTACAGGGACAGACAAGCGTTCCTGTAACCATCATTGAGAGACCCATATAGTGTGTTGTCCCCTTGGTGCCACCATGGAGAGGGTGCAGAATATTCTGCAGGGGCAAGAGAGTAAGTCAGACGTTGTGGGGACACGTCAGTATCAATGGCGCAGAGAGGACAGGTACTGATATCCTACAGCCAGATTTTCAGGAGCTAGGACAGAAGTTAAAAAGCAGGACCTCAAAAGGCCCTAATCTCCAGACTACACCCAGCTCCACGTGCTAGTGAGAGTCAAAGTAAGAAGGTCAGCAGAATCAATGCATGGCTTGTCATCTGGTGCAGGAAGGATTATTGGGACATTGGGACCAGGTCTGGGACAGAGGTACCTTTTCAAAAGGGTCACGTTGCACCTCAACAAGAAAGAACAAAGAAAAGTACAGCACAGGAACAGGCCCTTCGGCCCTCCAAGCCTGCGCTGATCATATTGCCTGTCAACTAAAACATTTTGCACTTCCGGGGTCCGTATTCCTCTATTCCCATCCTATTCATGTATTTGTCAAGCTGCCTCTTAAACACCACTATCGTACCTGCTTCCACCACCTCCTCTGGCAGCGAATTCCAGACACTCACTACCTTCTGTGTAAAAAAAAAAAACTTGCCCCGCATATCTCCTCTACAGTTTTCTCCTCTCACCTTAAATCTATGTCCCCTAGTAATTGACTCTTCCACCCTGGGACAAAGCTTCTGACTATCTACTCTGTCCATGCCACTCATAATTTTGTAAACTTCTATCAAGTCACCCCTCAATCTCCGTCGCTCTAGTGAGAACAATCCGAGTTTCTCCAACCTCTCCTCATAGCTAATAACCTCCAGACCAGGCAGCATCCTGGTAAACCTCCTCTGCACCCTCTCCAACGCCTCCATATCCTTCTGGTAATGTGGTGACCAGAATTGCACGCAATATTCCAAGTGTGGCCTAACCAAGGTTCTCTACAGCTGCAGCATGACTTCCCAGCTTTTCTACTCAATACCCCTGCCAATGAAGGCAAGCATGCCATATGCCTTCCTGACTACCTTATCCACCTGCGCTGCCACTTTCAGTGACCTGTGGACCTGCACACCCAGATCCCTCTGCCCGTCGATGCACTTAAGGGTTCTGCCATTTACTGTATAATTCCTACCTGTATTAGACCTTCCAAAATGCATTACCTCGCATTTGTCCGGATTAAACTCCATCTGCCATTTCTCCGCCCAAGTCTCCAACCGATCTATATCCCGTTGACAGTCCTCTTCACTGTCTGCAACTCCTCCAACCTTAGTGTCATCTGTAAACTTACTAATTAGCCCAGTTACATTTTCCTCCAAATCATTTATGTATACTACAAACAGCAAAGGTCCCAGCACTGATTCCTGCAGAACACCACTAGCCACAGCTCTCCATTCAAAAAAGCACCTTCCACTGCTACCCTCTGTCTTCTATGACCAAGCCAATTCTGTATCCATCTTGCCAGCTTACCCCTTATCCCGTGCGACTTTACCTTCTGTATCAGTCTGCCATGAGGGACCTTGTCAAAGGCCTGACTGAAATCCATGTAGATAACATCCACTGCCCTTCCATCGTTGATCATCTTTGTCACTTCCTCGAAAAACTCAATCAAGTTATTGAGACACGACCTCCCCTTCACAAAACCATGGTGCCTCTCACTAATACGCCCATTTGCTTCCAAATGGTAGTAAATCCTGTCACGAAGAATCTTCTCCAATAATTTCCCTACCGCTGATGTAAGGTTCACCGGCCTGTAATTTCCTGGATTATCCCCGCTACCCTTCTTAAACAATGGAACAACATTGGCCATTCTCCAGTCCTCTGGGACCTCACGTAGCCAGTGAGGATACAAAGATTTCTGTCAAGGCCCCAGCCATCTCCTCCTTGCCTCCCTCAGTACTCTGGGGTAGATCCCATCTGGCCCTGGGGACTTATCCACCTTAATATTCTTCAAGACGCCTAACACCTCCTCTTTTTGATCTCAACATGATCCAGGCTATCTACACACTCTTCCCTAGACAAATCGACCGCTAAGTCCTTCTCTTTGGTGAATACTGATGAGAAGTATTCATTTAGTATCTCTCCCATTTCTTCTGGCTCCACACACAGATTCTCACCTCTGTCCCTGAGTGGGCCTATCCTTTCCCTGGCTACCCTCTTGCCCTTTACATATGCATAAAAGGCCTTGGGATTTTCCTTAATCCTGGTCGCCATTAACTTTTCATGACCCCTTTTAGCCCTCCTGACTCCTTGCTTAAGTTTCTTCCTACTTTCTTTATATTCTCCACGGGCTTCATCTGTTCCCAGCCTTCTAGCCCTTACAAATGCTTCCCTTTCCTTTTTGACTAATCTCACAATATCCTTTGTTATCCAAGGTTCCTGAAACTTGCCATACTTATCCTTTATCCTAGAAGGAAGATGCCGGTCCTGAATTCTTATCAACTGCCGTTTGAAAGCCCCCCACATGTCAGTTGTTGATTTGCCCTCAAACATCCGCCTCCAGTCTAGATTCCTCAGTTCCTGCCTAATATTGTTATAATTAGCCTTCTCCCAATTAAGCACCTTAATCCGAGGACTCCTGTTATCCTTATCCACCAGTACCTTGAAACTTACTGAATTATGGTCACTTTTCCCAAAATGCTCCCCTACTGAAACTTCGACCACCTGGCTGGGTTCATTCCCTAATACCAGGTCCAATATTGCCCCTTCCCTAGTTGGACTGTCTACATATTGTCTCAGGAAGCCCTCCTGGATGCACCTTACAAATTCTGCACCATCCAAACCCCTAGCACTAAGTGATTCCCAGTCAATATAGAGAAAGTTAAAATCACCCACCACAACAACCCTATTGCTTTTACATCTTTCCAAAATCTGCCTACGTAACTGTTCCTCAATCTCCCGCCAGCAGTTGGGAGGCCTATAGTAAACCCCCAACATTGTGACTGCTCCCTTCCTATTCCGGAGCTCTACCCATATTGCCTCGCTGCATGAGCCCACCGAGGTGTCCTCCTGTCGTGCAGCTGTGATATTCCCCTTAACCAGCAGTGCAACTCCCCCACCTCTTCAACATCCCTCTCTATCCTGCCTGCAACATCTAAATCCTGGAACGTTTATCTGCCAATCCTGTCCATCCTCCAATCAAGTCTCTGTAATAGCAAGGACTGAGACAATGTCCTCATGGATAGGCTGATTATTATGGTTGAAGAGGGTTTAAACTAAATTGGCAGGGGAATGGGTATCATATAGAGGTAGACAATGGAACTAAGGCACATAAAGTGAGGGTGTTGGACAGTACTAAAGAAGGAAGGAAGTAGTGCCATATTAGATAGGAGTGGACTAAGAGGAGTGCAAGGGCAGGATTACATTACAATGCATGCAAGTACAATGTACAAAGCATGGATCGGTGAGCTACAAACACAAATAGCTGTGTGTGACGATGATAAGGTGATAATGGAAATGTGGCTTAAAAATGGGCACTTAATATTCATGGTCACAATGTATTCAGAAAAGGAAGAAGGGGGGTTGCAGTACTGCTTAAGCAAGACATTATAGTGTTGTAAAGAGGGGATGTCCTTGAGGGGGATCGAATCCAGCTGGTTAGAGTTGAGAAACAAAAAGGGTATGATCACTCTACTGGAGGTTTTCTATAACCCTGCAAACAGTGAGGGAGAGAGAGAGGGAGGGAGGGAGATGAACAAATCTACAGGGAAATCACAGAGATGTGCAAGAACTTTATATAAAATAAATATAAAATAATTGCATGAAAAATATATTAAAGTATAAAAATCATTAAGAGGCTTTGATCCAGTTCAGTGCTGTGATCTGAATAGAGAATGCAACCGCCAGCACTGATCTTTCTCCCCTTGGGCAGTTGGTTGCAGCCCAACAGCTGGTAATAATTCTTGGGATCCTCGGCTGTGTGGTTCGCTATTCAGAGCACCCGTTTCAGATTTGTTGCTCAGGAGCTGAGCGAGAACTCAAGCTACCCCAAGTTGTGGCGACAGGCAATGTGGAACATGCAAACACTTAAAGGTCTTAAACATTTTTGGAAATTATAAATCAGGCTTTGAGCAGTTTGGTTGGTTACAATAAGATTTTTGAAAATCTCAATTAATACCCAGTCATGTATAGAAATGATTGTAGCTGAAATACTAAACAGGGAGTTATCTGACAGAGTGGAAGGTTGGAGATTAATTGACAATCAGGACCATCCTGAAATTGTTGAACTCATTGCTTATCATAGTTCTCCCCTCCCTCCTTTCCCTGTCTGGTACAAAATCACTAAACACTCTCAGTTCTGATGAAGTGTCACTGACCTGAAACCTTGGTCCAGAGGAATTCACTGCTGACTGATGGCTGCAGCAAGGAGTGGGTGGAGGGGAGAAGGTGGGGGTGAGGGGCGGGAGAGGGTTGTGGGGGAGGAGTGGGGGTGGGTGTGGGGTAGTGACGGGTGGGGGGCATAACCTCACTAGTCCCTTAAAAATCAAGGCATGTTTCTGTAGATCTACCTTCAGTTCCACGACTTTATCAATTGTTGTTTGATGAATTTTTAATTACAGCTCAAACTTGGCATGCATGTCCCACCGAGCCCCTTCCCCCCTACACTGGCCTGTGTCCTCCACAGAGTGGGAAGTGATGGGGGAGAGAAACCTTGGGAGACAGGGGTCGGGTGTAGGAGAAGAGCTGGGGTGGTGCAGAGTGAAGCCTGAGCGAGAGAAGCAGTGGGCATGTGAGGAGCTTGGGATGTTGGGAGAAGAGCTGGGAGGGAAGAGAGGAATCTGGGATGAGAAGCCGGTTGTGCTGTGGGGGGCAGGAGCCCATACTAGAGGGATGGGAGTGCTGCAGGGTGGGATGGGAGACAGGGTTTGGAGGGGAACTGGTAGGGGAAAGGAATTGTGGGTGGGAGAGATGCCAGATGCCAGTGAGGAGGGGAGTGGATAGTGTGAGAGGGGGAAAGGCACTGGGAGTGCTGGAGGGAGCCCAGGGAGACAGAAGTGTTTTCATGCACTTGGTTGTTTAGAGATCACCCTCTGCAAATGCTAAAAGTATTTCTTAATGAAGCAATGTGAAAAAAGAAAAATGGAGTAAATTCGGGACAATCAGCCCAAGTTGTTGACTGGCAGTTCCTGGTGGAACCATCCTCTGGAGCCCATTCAGGAGGAGTGCAACTTTTGGATATGAGCAGACGTGGGCTGCACAGATGATGCAGTCTCATTGCAGCTCTCAGTAGGGGAAACCTTCTCAGCTTTCACCAGTACGGGGGCTTCAAATACAGGCCATCAGCTTTATCCCTCTCTCCACTATTACTTCCAGAGCTGCTGAATATTTCAGCAACAATAACAGTGAAAGCTGAGAAGGTTTCCTCTACTGAGAGCTGCAATGAGACTGCATCATCTGTGCAGCCCGCATCTGCTCATATCCAAAAGTTGCACTCCTCCTGAATGGGCTCCAGAGGATGGTTCCACCAGGAACTGCCAGTCAACAACTTGGGCTGATTGTCCCGAATTTACACCATACTACAGCTTTCATGTAATAACTCGAGATGTTTTGTTTCACCAGAGCAATATCAAACAAAATAGGAGATCCAGCCACATTACACAATCCTCGATGAGTTAACCAAAGGTTTGGTCAAAGGGTTTTGTGTTTAAGGAATGTCAAAACGGAGGAAAGCAAACTGGAGACGTGGAGGTGTGATGAGAACTTGGGGCCCAGGAATCTGAAAGCTGAGAAACCAATGGTGGACTGATTCAAACTGCCATTGCTAAAGAGGTCAGAGTTAGAGGAGAGCAGATGTCTCAGAAGGTTCCAGGACCTGGAGGAGATTATGGAGAGAGGGACAGGAAAGGCCAAGGAGGAATTTGAAAAATAAGATAATTTTTAACGTTCACACCGAAAAAGGTGGCACAGCTTTGTGAACACCTCTTGGTGAATCAATAATGTTCGGTTCGTTGATAAGGTATAGGTATGGAAATTGCCCTTTGGAAACCAGGGGTAGGTACTCCAGATCCACCCCCCGCCCCAACCCTCCCACTACCTCTTCCATCTTTGCAAAACTTCCCAGAAGTATCTGCAGGCTCTGCTCCATTTGTTGGTCATGTTGCAGACCCAGATGCACTGTGACTACAATCCCCATACCCAGAGAGAGCTGTGTCACCAACTCCTCTGGTCTTCCTGAATGTATGCAGCAGATCACCACACAACCTGCAGTAAAAACACCCACACCGCCTCCAGTAACCTTTGACCTACTTTTGCTATTGAAATGTCGCTCATCTGCAAGTTCAATGCCAATCCCTTTAAAATAATGCTGGAAGGGGTTGACTTGTGCTGTTGAATTCACGTTCAACTGAGATTGACGAATACAGGCATTTGGTGAATAGACACAGACCAAGATTTAAAGATGTTTGTCGATGCTAACAGAACTGCTTATTCACATTCAGACCTTTTTTATTTATTTGTTCATGGGATGGGGGCATCGCTGGCTAGGCCAGCATTTATTACCTATCCCTAATTGCTCTTGCTAGGCCATTTCAGAGGGCATTTAAAAGTCACATGTAGGCCAGACCAGGTATAAACGTGATTAGCCTTATTGTCATCATTATTGAATTCAAAGCCTAAAAAATCTGGAACTAAACTTTCACCATCTGCTGTGGTGGGACTCGAACCCAGGTCCCCAAAGCATTACTGTAGGTCTCTAGTCCAGTGACAATTCCACTATGTCACCACCATCCTCCACACCATGTGCCCCAGGCTGGTGACCTGTCCAACAGGGAGTTCTGAGCAGACCATGCCAGATTGGTTGACAGTGTGACTCGCAACATTTTATGGATCGAGGTTTCTTTAGTACCTGCACTAATGATGTGGTTCAGGTGAAAATCACAGCCAGGTAGGAATACAATGGGAAACCACTTCTCCCATCAATAATTTGAAAATTGAATTGGACAAAGATTTGCAGGGATGATGGATTGGTTGAAATTGGGGGAATGAAGCCAAGGGAGGATGTAAACACAAGAATATTAAAATTGGAACGCTGCTAGACTGGGAACAACACAGTTCAGTAAGCGCAGAAATGATGGGTGAATGTGATTTGGTATAGGTTAGGAGACAGGGAGCAGATTGTTAGATGAGCTATGGTTTTTGGATGTTTGTGACTGTGGAAATGGCCAGGATAGCATTGGCATAGATCATTCCAGATTTAACAAAGGCACGGATGAGGGTTTATGCAGCAGATAAGCTGAGGCAGAAGACATTATTAAGGAGGTTTCAGGGGGCAGGATTGGTGAGGGAGAAGATATGGGATTGGACCTTAGCTCATGGTCAAAGGAGCCATCGAGGTTGAAAACATTCTGCTGCAGTGTCAGACATTAGCTAGTGGCGAGGGGTCCAGCGGGGTGAGAGTTGCTAGTGATTAGAGAGTGGAGTTTGTGACAGGAATGAAGACACTGGCTTCAGGTGACTCAAGATTTAAAGAACAGAAACAATAAAAAGTGACACAAATGCTAAATACTTCCAGCGCTGGAAATCTGATATAAAACCAGAAAATGTTGAGTGATGGAACAGGACCGAACACTTTTTATAAAAATGACCAGGAGGATATGTGTTTAAAATTAGGAAGTAGCAACTTCACTGTCTCGGAAATGTCACAGCTGATATGTTTCGAGGAGTTACTAACAGACCACCTGGGACCGCAGAGGCCAAATTCAAACACGACAGCCATTATGTGTTTGATAAGCCAGGCCTGCCAGCAGGGTCAGAGTCTACGGAGCCAATGACCTCCCAAGCAACAGATCCTTAACCCCTTTGAACCTATAATGACTGCGACGTTATCAGCCTGGAACATGTTCTGGCACAGCCAATGGTAAATGCTGAGCTGCTCAAATCCTAAAGGGAAACTTGGAACAACTGCCACAACGGTTTTGTAATTTGTGTAAGTTTTGAGATGAGTGCCTTGAATTCAGTAGTAATAAGACCACCGAGTCTTTTAGGTTTCATACAAAACTAAATTAAACCTTTATTGATAGAAGAAATTATTTTAAGTACACACATAGATCTACAAATTACTACTATGATAGCTTCTAAATCCCATAGTTAATCTAACTCCCAGTTATACTTTCGTTGAGGCAACAGTAAGACACCTAGACTTTAAAAGACCCAGGCAAAGAAACATGATACCCTGAGCGATCCAATTCAAAGTGAGTTTTCTTAACTTCAGTTCTATGTAGACAACAGCTTGAAGTGTAGATGCTAGAGGTTTTTCACACTTGATTTAGATCTCAGATTGCCTTCCCTTACACACAGCCTTCACCTCTTTATACATATTTTCCCCTTTGAATGCAAATTCCAATCGTTTCACTATGTCTTTGGACTTTTACCTCTAATAATAAAATCCATCGAAGTACCAATTTTACCAGTAATGTTTGGGAAAAATAAACACACTGTTTATTAAGATAAAAGTAAAATACTGCAGATTCTGGAACCCTGAAACAAAAACAAAAATATCTGGAAAAACTCAACAGGTCTGACAGCATCTTCAACCTTCCAAGTCTCAATGACTCTTCATCAGAAACTGCTCCTGGCTTGGTGAAACTTTTCACCCCTTCTTTTGAATTCAGGCTAGTCTGTGTTATTTAAAATGCAAAGGTTCCCTTTACACCTATGTTTGCCGACTTAACATTTCAAACCTAGCTTATCTTCTAACACATCAAAGCCTTCAGAGCAGCTGCCTTTAATTCAATGAAGTCACATACATACACACACACACACGCGCAGAAGCACAGACATAGACACAGACCCCATTATTACTCTACAATTAATTGCAATAATATTATGACAATTATTATATCTTCCTGACAAGCACAAAGTCAATTTCCAGACCTTGGATTAACATCGCATGTGCAGAAAGTGCTGCCAGCTGCAGAAACTTGACCTCTGAGTTTCAGAGCTTGAGCGGTGGCTGGAGTCACTCTGGTGCAGCCGTGAGGCTGAGAGCTACATGGATAGCACATTCAGAGAGGTGGTCACACCACAGCTGAGGAATCTGGAGACAGAGAAGGCATGGGTGACCACCAAGCTGTCCAAGAGAAGTAGGCAGATAGTGTAGGAGTCCCTGGGGCTCCGCTCACAAATTGATTTTCCATTTTGGAAGCTTGTGAGGGCGCTGGTTCTTCAGAGGAGTGCAGTCAGAGCCAGGTTTGTGGCACCAAGAGCTGGTGCTGTAGAGGAGGGGTAAGAAGAAAGGAAGAGCAATAGTGATAGGGGATTCATTGGTTAAGGGAACAGAGAGGCATTTCTGTGGCTGTAGACGTGACTCCAGGATGGTATGTTGCCTCCCTGATGCCAGGATCAAGGGTGTCACAGAGTGGCTGCAGAACATTCTTCTGGAGGAGGGTGATTAGCCAGTGGTCATGGTCCACAATGGTACCAATGAGTTAGGTAGGAAGGGGGCACGGTCCTACAGTCAGAATTTAGGGAGCTAGGTAGACAATCAGCAAGCAGGACCTCAAGTGTACTAATCTCCAGATTCCTCCCAGTACCCTGTGGCTGTAAATACAGAAATAAGAGGATAAGGCATACAAATTTGTGGCTGGAAAGGTGGTGCAGGAGGGAGGGCTTTAGGTTCCTGGGACACTGGGACTGCCTCTGTGGGAGGTGGCACCTGTACAAGCTTGCACCTGTGTCAGGAAGATATAATAATTTCCATAATGTCATTGGAATTTATTGTAAAATAGAGTAAGAGTGGGATGTGTCAATGCATGTGTCTATATGTGTGTGTGTGTGAGAGAGAGAGAGAGAGAGACTTAATTGAATTAGAGATAGCTTGTCTGGGCGTTTTGATGTAAGAAGAGAAGTTAGGTCTGAAATATTAATTAGATAAACATGGGAAGTTTAAACAAACTATAGTGGCTGGAATTAAAAGGAGGGGCTATAACGTATACCTAGCTAGCAGAAGTAGTAAGAAAAGTGCTTATTTATTTTTCCCAAAGATTACCGGTCGAATTGGGACCAGGAGAGATTTTTTATTAGTAGAGAGGTAAAGTTCAAAAGATATAGTGAAACAATGGGAATTTGCTTTCAAAGAGGATAATATGTATAAAGGAGAGAAGACTGTAAGAGAGGCAGCTTAAGATCCAACAAGTGTGAAAATTCTGCAGCCTGTATATACCAAACTGCTGCCTCCAGGGACTGAAGTTAAGAGAACTCGCTTTGAATTCGACTTGTTCAGGGTATGGTGTTTATTTGCCTGGGTCATTTAAAATCTATGTGTCTTAATGTTGCCTCAATGAGAGTGTAGCTGTGAGTTAGATTAACTAGGGGAGTTAGAAGTTATCATAGTAGTAATTTGAAGATCTATGTTTGTATTTAAAATCATTTATCTTAATAATAAATGTTTAATTTAGTTTTATAAAAACCTATAAGACTTGGTGGTCTTATTACTGCCGAAGTCAATGAATGCAGCTCGAAATTTATCCAAACTGCAAAACAAGTTGTGGCAGTTGTTTTAGGGATTTGAACAACTCAGTATTTACCATCAGCTGTGCCATAACACCTGAACAGAGCTGGGACTGAGTTACATGCGGGGCATTTTGCTAGTGCTGTTGGGAGGGTTTTAAACGAACTCAGCAGGGGTGCAGGAAGCAAGAAAAAATATTAGAGAGGAATACCAGGACGGGACAAATAGCACTAATATAAAGAATAGCAAGTTAATAGGTGAAGCCGCAGTGAGGGAGAAAGTAACAACATCTAAATCAGGGTCATTAGGCATGTATGTAAATGCACGGAGTATAGTAAATAAGATTGGGGAGTTACAGTTGCAGATTGCCATGTGGAAATATGATATTGTGGCGATAACAGAGACCTGGCTCAAGGAAGGACAGGACTGGGTGTTAAATATTCTGGGTACAGGGTGTTCAGAAGAGATAGGAAAGGAAGGAAAGGAGGAGGGGTGGCAGTATAAGAACATAAAAATGTAAGAACTGGGAGCAGGAGTAGGCAATTCAGCCACTCGAGCCTGCACCGCCATTCATTACAATCATGGCTTATCTCATTTCAGCCTCAACTCCAATTCCCCACCCTCTCCCCATCACCTTTCAATCCATTACTAATTAAAAATCTATCTGTCTCCTCCTTAAATTTATTCAGCGTCCCAGCATCCACTAAGGTGGTGAATTCCACACATTCGCGACCCTTTGAGAAAAGTATTTCCTCCTCATCTCTGATTTAAATTGGTTAAGGGGAGCATTGAATTGATGGAGAAAGAGGATGTTTCAGAGGGTTCAAAAGCAGAATCAATTTGGCTAGAGCTAAGGAACGAAAAGGGTGCAATTGCATTGCCCAGTGTAGTCTATAGACTGCCAACTAGTGAGAAGGACATAGAAGAACAAATGGGCAGAGAAATTGCAAAGAGATGCAGGCATTATAAAGTAGTTATAATGGGTGACTTTACCTGAATGTAGACTGGGGCAGTGGCAATTTAAAGGGCAGAGAGGGGCAAAAGTTCCTAGACTGTGTTCCGAAAAAATTTACAGAAGTATATGTCCAATCTAAAAAGAAAAGACACACAGTTGGACCTGGTTCTTGGAAATGAGGCTGACTAAATAGATCAAATGTCAGTGAGGAACATTTAGGAGAGAGTGATCATTGTATTGTACTTTTGAGTATGATGATAGGAAAGGATGATAGGCAACCCAGAAGAAGAATAATTAACTGGACGAGAGCTGACTTTGAGGGGGCAAGAACGGAGCTGGGCCGGATAGACTGGAATGAATGATTGGCAGGAAACCTGCAGCTGAACAATTGGTTACCTTCAAAAAAGAATTGGTTTGGGCACAGTCAAGGTATATTTCATTGAAAGGGAAAGGTGGGGCAAACAAGTACAGAGCTCCCTGGATGAAAAATGAGATTGAAATTAAGATAAAGAAGGAAAAGTGCACTTATGACAGGTGTCAGGTAGAAAATACAATTGAGAACAAAGAGAAGGTTCAGAGGGGAGGTGAAGGTTCGGAGGGGAGGTGAAGGTTCGGAGGGGAGGTGAAGAAGCATATTAGAGAAATGAAGAGGGGCTTTGAGAAAAGATTGGCAGTCAACATAAAGGGGAATCACAAAGTTTTATATTGGCATATGAATAGTAAAAAATGATAAAAGGAGTAGGGCCGATTAGAGACCTAAAAGGGTGGACAAATGAGCCTTGGCTGAGGTGTTAAATGAATACTTTGCATCTGTCTTTACCAAGGAGGTAGATGCTACCAAGGCCATGGTGACAGATGAGGCAATTCTGTCACTAGAAGCGTTCAAAATCGAGAAGGAGGAAGTGTTGAATAGACTATCAGTACTTAAAGTTGACAAGGCACTGGGACTGGATGAGATGCATCCAAAGATATTGAAGGAAGCGAGAGTAGAAATTACAGGGGCACTGGCAATAATTTTCCAGTCTTCCCTAGACTCAGGGGTGGTGTCAGAGAACTGGAGAATTGAAAACATTACGCCCTTGTTCAAAAAAGGTTGTAAGGATAAGCCCAGCAACTACAGACCAGTCAGTTTAACTTCGGTGGTGGGCAAGATTCTAGGAACAATTATTCGGGACAGAATTAGTAGTCATGTGGAAAAAGCATGGGCTGATTAGGAAGAGCCAGCATGGATTTCTAAAGGGGAAATCGCATTTAACAAACTTGCTGGAGTTTTTTGAACAGGTAATGGAAAAGGTCAATGAGGGTAATGCTGTTGATTGGTGGACATGCACTTTCAAAAGGCGTTTTATACAGGTACAAGCGTAAGTTAGTTTGTTGTAGGGAAGCCATAAATACTTCTTCCAGTGGTCGGGAATTGTCATTATACGGTGTAAATTGAGGTTGTTATTGTAGGGAACCCATAAGCTCACTTCCTATTGGTCAGCAGTTGCAAATCATAGAATATTTGGGAAAAGTTAGTAGTTGCATTTACACAGGTCCACAGACTTGGGGGTGAATGTTGCAAAAGCTGCCTGTGAATAAGGGAGCAGCTCTGCAGTTCTTGCATCTGCCAAGGGGTAGCATTAGTTTCAGGAGGCTTGCTGAAAGGGGCTCTTGCTGGGACAGAATTGGGAGTTACTAGTTGTGCAAGTCGACGGGCAAGGTTTGGGATTGGCTGTAAGAAATCCAAATATATGTTCAGGGGTTGCCATAAGTAACCCGGAAGTGACTAATTCAATTGCCATTTAGGGGTGGGGTTTTCCGCAAGAAACCGAGTGGTGATTACAAGTTTGGGAATTGCCAATAAGAAGTCCAAGGCACCTTTGTTAGATCAGTGCCAGCGTTCAGTATGAGGACCAGAGGAGAAAGCGAAAGTGGAAGGTGTCCTCAATACTCAGCAGCAATTGTAGACAGAGAGAGAGAGAAAACATTCAGCAAGTGGCTGTGAAATAGATAGACTGGGAAATTAGAAGTGTTAAAGCCGCTAAAGCTGTTTCTGTTTGTATGTTAAAATGAAGTTGGATGAGGCAGAATCTTCAAGACTTCGTGAGTCAACAGATTGGTCTCAGGGACCAAGATGAGAAAACGGCAGAAGGCACAGAAACCAAGAGAAGACCCTAGAAGTTGTGAGACCCCCCTGAAAAGGCATTGTATCCTGTCACGCTGCGACCAGTGGAATGTTAAGTATTAATTTTTGTCATTCAGTAAACCTTGCCTGTTTGCACTCTGTATCACTGATTGTCCCTTTCGCCAATAGGGTTATTCTCCTAGAAGAATTTCCTTACTCTGGAGGGTAGCACAGAGTTGAACTCTCAACACAGAACAAGCTATCCCATTGAGAACCATTGTGGTGAAATCACTGGAGGTTAACCTTTCTCCTTCTTTCTGTGTGGAAGGAGCGGCTACAGCAGCCAAGATTCCTGGTGGAAGTTTTCAAGACATGGTGCTGCTGAGGAACCGGAGACCCACCACGGAGCTGAGCCAAGCACTTTGCATGACTGGAAAATAAGGCTTCTTGCAACTTTCAATTTTCATCTGATCATCAATCTTGGGAAGATCATGGAAATAAGCCAGGCATCTGGCTTATTAGACATAAGACATCTTCAATGATCTACAAGTGTTTCCTTTTCCAACATTGAATCTTCAAAAAGACTGCAGTGTTGGTACACCAGAGACAACTAGATGGAGTGAATTGTGCTTTGAATGCCTTTGACAACGGGACTTCAATGAAAGGGTCAGAACGAATTTCCAATTCAAAACTGATCACCTTCCGAACAGAGTATCCCAAAGGCTGGGATGCCATTTTTGATTTGTAAATGTGCTACAAACACCTAATTTGCATTGCCTTTGTTAAATTCTCATTTAAATTTATATAGAATGTATTCAAATAAAGCTTGAGTTAGTTAAGATGTTAAAATAAAAGCTTCTTCACCTGTCACTACTGGTTGGTTTGTCAATCTTCTTTAACCTGTGCCCCCTGTTCATCGAACATCCTATGGAATCAATTCCTTCCAAATTACTCTCTTTAAAAGCCTCATGATTTAAGAGTCTCTATCAAACCTCCTCTCAACTTTGCCCATTCCATGACGAACAGCCTATTAGATATTACTAAATGTTCAGCTCCAGCCGATCCAAGGAACTGGAATCCCTCTTTCCTGCAGTTTTATTTATTCTTTGTCTTTAAGACCCTAAACACCCTGCCATTTATTGTTTTCAACAGCTGCTCAAATTGTAGGGCTGCTATGAGTTAGGGATTCGTTTTAACTCATTTAAAGGGAATCATTTATCTGAGGAGTTGAGAATGGTATGGAGCATCGAGCAATCATCAGTGATCATCCTCACTACTGACCTTATGATTGGAGGGAAGGTTATTGATGAAGCAGCTGAAGACTGGATCCAGGGCACAACACTAAGGAACTCCTCCAGTGATATCCTGGAACTGAGATGTCTGACCTCCAACAACCATCTTCCTCTGTGCTGGACATGCCTCCACCCTGCAGAGGGTTTTCCCCCCTGATTCCTATTGACTCCAGTTTTGCTAGTGCTCCTTGAAGCCACATCGGTCAAATGCTGCCTTGACGTCAAGGGCAGTCACTCTCACCTCACCTCGGGAGTTCAGCTGTTTTGTTCATGCTGGAACCAAGGCTGTAATGAGGTCAGGAGCTGAGTGACCCTGGCAGAACCCAAACTGAACATCAATGATCAGGGTAATTGCTGTGTAAGAGGAAACTGACAGAGTGGTAATTGGCCGGGTTGGATTTGCCCTGCTTTTTTTGAACAGGAAGTACCTGGAAAAGTTTTCAGAGTGCCGGGGAGACGCCATGTACATGTACTGGAACATCTGGGCTATGGGCACGATGTCAGCGGTCATAGCGTTTGCTGTATATCTGAGATGCTCTGTTGGGTTCAAATGTCGTACTAGCTTGAAGTGGTTTATTAGTTGGAGATACTGTATCAGTTTGTGCAGTTGAATTAGTTACATAGGCTCCATTAGTTACATGCTCTAATGAATAGCCACAAATCAATTTACAGAATGTCCACAGATAGAGGACAGACATGTCTAAGAGCAAAGTAGAATAGCCCACAGCGAGAGAGAGAGAGCGATTCTAACTGGGTGACCACAGTTAAAGGGGGAAGCCACATCCCAGTGTGCTCTGGACCAGTCCTGACAGGGACTATCCAACATTTGGAAGTTACTGGCTGAGTGTCCACACTTAAAGAAAGCAGCCCACATCCAAGTGCAGAGAAATCACCAAAACACCATGCGATTCGACGGGTATGAATTAGGAGCAGGGGTAGGCCGTTCGGCCCCTCGACCCTGCTCCGCCATTCAATAAGATCATGGCTGACCTGATTGTGCCCTCAACGCCCACGCCCTGCCTACCCCCTGTGACCTCTGACTCCCTGGTTAGTCAATAATCTGTCTCTCTCCGCCTCAAAACTATTCATTGCGGGAAGAGAGTTCCAAAGATTCACGATGCTCTGACAGAGAAAAAAAACCCATTCTCCTCCTCCTCCCTGTTAAATGGGATATGTTTTATTTTTAAATTGTGCCCCTTGTTCTAAGCCTGTCCCGCACAGGGAAACATCCTCTCAGCATTCAGGATGTTTGAGACTACAACCTCATTGCTGGCAGAACATAGCTCTTCATTTTCATGCGGCCACTAATGTGATCAGAATGCTCCAGTCTTTGGAGATTTCCAGTTCAATATCAAAAACCAAGCATATTCAGACAGAACAACCAATTACATCATCCGTCGTTATCTGTTTGTTCATTTTTTTTAAAAAAAGGCTAAGCTGAAAGATGTTGCAACATCAATCTCCCCATGGGGGATTCCCACCATAAAATATTCAAGGATCTGGAAATGAGCTGATTCAGAATTTACTAACGATTCTGCAACACTGAGGGACTCGTCACTTTCAGAGAGAAAACAATGGAAACCTTTTCCCTTATCAGAAAAACTTACCACACAACACTCGCCTTTGTTGGCGTCCTGGGTAAGTGAAAATCCGTTTATCTTGTGTAAATCTCTGTGCGAGTTGGTTTCTGATTTTAACTCTGTTACTGACAGGGTTACATTCTGGACCGGTTGTCACTATTATCTGGACAGGCGACCAGTGATATCATTTCATTCACATGCCCTGAGTTGCCTGCTTATTCTATCGCCTCAGCTGAAAATAAGCGTCTCTTTGTAACTCAGGCTAATTGAATTATCACGCTATTTCATCCAGTGGAGTATGGTGTGTAATGTTGAAACAGGTCTCAATGCAAGAAAAGCGCTGTGGAAGGGATTAGTGGCTGTATCAGTTAGTGTAAAATCCTGCTGCGTATTGGTTACTAAACGGAGTGCAGTGTTTGACCCCAGTGCTCATGTATTACTGCGGGGAATCGGTCACTGTCGATTGTTTTGACTGCAGGTCACTAACTTTGGAATTGAATAACTGATCCCAGTGACTGCGCATTTTTATTCGTTCTTAGAATGTGAGTCCCAACCAGCCAGTCTCATTTTTTTCTCTCTAATTCACGGAACCGTGCCCCTGCGAGGAGAGACGCGCTAGCTGAGGAAGAGAGACTTCAGCTTTTGATGTCGCAGAGGTCAGCCCAGAGGCAATAACTAATAATGTCAGCAAACTGCTAATAATAAAATAAATACTGGCCTGCTTCAGGACAACAACCGCTTCTTTAACAGCTGTATAATGAAAGAGCAGGTAACTGTAAAGAATTATATTCGGGTTACACAGAGTTGCCTCACAGGTACAGCACAGAAACTGCATACTCCAGCCAAATGATTAAGTCCGCTGTTTAAAATTGCATTCTCATTCCTGACCATCTATTACCATAACCTCCTATTCCTTTCTCCTGTATGTGCCTATTCAGCTTCCCATTGAACGTATCTCTGCTTTTCAACTCAACCACTCCCTGTGGTAGCGAGTTCCACAATGCCACCACTCTCTGGGTAAGGAAGGTTCTCCTGAATCGCATATTGGATCTATTAGTCACTATCCTATATCGATGGGATATAGATCTGCACACCTCCCATGTTGTCACTGTGGCGAATTCCGGCCCGCTGGCGTGGCCATTTGCATTGGTCGTCAGCTGGTGTTTTCTACCTTACATGATTGAGGTTGAGAGCGCCTCTGTCTCTCTCTTGACAGCATCCATCACTTGGAGCTTGGGCACCCTGTTGGTCTCTTGGCACGGTCTACCTTCGCATTTAGGGAGAGGGGAACAAATAACTGAAAGGGACATCTTTCCTGATGGATATAATCTCTCTGTTCTTGCATCCTTCTTGTAGAATAATATTTGCACCTTTTCCAGTGTCTCGATATCACTTTAGCTCAGAATTGTGCACAACATGCCAAGTGTGATATAACCAAGGTTCTGCATAATTTGGTACAAGCTCTCTTCTTTCAACTTCCTTTAGAAATGAGCCCCAGTGCACTATTCTCACTTCCAAGGCCCTGTTATCCTCCATTGCTAATTTGAACCATTTGTGAACCTGTAACCTGCTATGCAATCCATTCATCCTGCGTCTCTGTGTGCTTCTGTGAGCTTGTGGCCTGTGGAGGTAGTAACATTTAAAGTACGGGATGTTCCACTGCTTTTTACATTTGTTCCTGTACAGTGACAAGGTGGGACCCTCTTGGAATGTTTTACAGATCGCCAGCTCAGTTCAAAGGGACAGTGAATGGTCAGTTTGAGTCACTTTTAATCAGAAGACAAGTGACCCCCAAGAGAGAGAGGGACATGGGGGTGGGGGGAGGGGGGGAGAGGGGGGAGAGTGGGAGAGATCCCAATAGGAAGGTAAGGGACAAAGACAAGGGCCATAATCTGGTCCCAGATCAGTTAAAAGAAAGGAGCAGAGATAGGTAGATAGATATATAGAGATAAATAGCTGAGTTAGAGAAAGGGCTGTGGGGAGCAGGCACAATAGTGCCCCTTCGGAGTGATGGTGTTCTGCTTGGCACAGCAGAAGATCTGAAATTGTGCTATTAGTTTGATGTTTGAGCACACTTGGAAATCCAGGGGCATGTAATCTTGGAAGGCAAAATTGAAACTCTGCTCAGTGGGCTGTCTCTGAATTTGCCCGGGTTATAGCGACACTTGGAGGGAATTCCAAGGAGAGATCTTTGAAGGTGGAGATTGAAAGCCCTTGTGAGAGAGACGGAGTATCAGTGAGATTGGTGACTCACAGTGTTTCTGACAACTGGCTAGGTTTTTGAGAAATCCATGGAATCTGTTCTGGTCGCCTCTGTTACCTTTCATGTAATATAGTGTGTTCAACTACAGTTTGCCAGTTAATTCAAATATACCTTACACTTACCCTGGATGTTAGAGTGTAAGTTAGATGTTGTAAATTGCTTTATCTTCCTGAACTCATATGGTAAAGTTTATTTTGTTTGTGCCAAACCCATGGAATCTTATGACTTTATTCCCTTAGTAAGTGTGTTGAATATGAAACTTTCTCTAAGTTGAACAAAACATTATTGGTCCCAAACTGGGACTCACTAACAACTTGTGACCTGACCAAGGATCATAACAAATGCTAGAGGAATTTTCCTGTTAGACAACTCTTTCAATTATTTGTACCCCTCTACCTAAATGGGGAAGTAGCCCATGACAAGTGACCAGAGCCCAAGGCTCCAATCCAAGGATGTTGTCAAAAGAGGCAGGGGAGCTTGTGGCATCAATCATGACAAAGGGGAAACACTATCTGCTGACCGATGCAAGTCGCAACACCGTCTGTGGGTGGTAATCAGCCACATATAATGTACTATAGACAGCATTCACTGCTCACGGTGCTGTCTCCCGTACTGTACACGATATTCACTGCTCACGGTGCTGTCTCCCGTACTGTACACGATATTCACTGCTCACGGTGCTGTCTCCCGTACTGTACACGATATTCACTGCTCACGGTGCTGTCTCCTGTACTGTACACGATATTCACTGCTCACGGTGCTGTCTCCCGTACTGTACACGATATTCACTGCTCACGGTGCTGTCTCCCGTACTGTACACGATATTCACTGCTCACGGTGCTGTCTCCCGTACTGTACACGATATTCACTGCTCACGGTGCTGTCTCCCGTACTGTACACGATATTCACTGCTCACGGTGCTGTCTCCCGTACTGTACACGATATTCACTGCTCACGGTGCTGTCTCCCGTACTGTACACGATATTCACTGCTCACGGTGCTGTCTCCCGTACTGTACACGATATTCACTGCTCACGGTGCTGTCTCCCGTACTGTACACGATATTCACTGCTCACGGTGCTGTCTCCCGTACTGTACACGATATTCACTGCTCACGGTGCTGTCTCCCGTACTGTACACGATATTCACTGCTCACGGTGCTGTCTCCCGTACTGTACACGATATTCACTGCTCACGGTGCTGTCTCCCGTACTGTACACGATATTCACTGCTCACGGTGCTGTCTCCTGTACTGTACACGATATTCACTGCTCACGGTGCTGTCTCCTGTACTGTACACGATATTCACTGCTCACGGTGCTGTCTCCCGTACTGTACACGATATTCACTGCTCACGGTGCTGTCTCCCGTACTGTACACGATATTCACTGCTCACGTTGCTGTGTCCTGTACTGTACACGATATTCACTGCTCACGGTGCTGTCTCCTGTACTGTACACGATATTCACTGCTCACGGTGCTGTCTCCCGTACTGTACACGATATTCACTGCTCACGGTGCTGTCTCCCGTACTGTACACGATATTCACTGCTCACGTTGCTGTGTCCTGTACAGCAGGGAACTTTGATGGTGGGATTCTGATTTGAAGTGGTTTTGAGGGGTGAGCATGGAGACCCAGACTGCTCCCCAGACCACAACCAGTGCCTTAAAGGCACTTAGTTTCTTTCTGAAGCTGTCCTTGTTACATTGTGGAGCTTCCAGATATAATCATACTTTTAGATACAAATATTTTAGTAGACCTCGAGTGTGTTTTTCATATCTCTCCATGAATAATATCTTGTTGCTCATATTCACTGATTCTAGTGTAGCATTGAGCGCTGTGGCACTCTGGACATACCTGTACGCCTCTGTGTGACATTATAGTTCCCAAATCATTTTGGAATGATTAAATACTGTAACAATCCTCCCAACCAACTGAAATCAGAGGCTACCAGCATCATTACAATTCCAACATGCCTCCTGGGAGCATTGTACTGCCCGAACATGTCCCGTGGGCGTATTGGAAGTGGACTGAGGTGACGGCTGAGATTCTTTACCCCACAATCTGACCCCAATCCAGCAATGTTTGGAGCTAAAGTCTCGACCTACCTGTTCCAAGCTAATACAGGGCAAATGTTTGATACTTTTTTTCCCTTTTCTTTCTTACAGTTAATTTCGCAGCCATTGTGATCCTGTCCCAGGGAAAGTGCGGCCTCTCCACTTGCACCAATCGGTACCTGGTGGCCATGGCAACAGCGGATCTAATGATCATCATCGCTGATGTCATATTAAATCGGCTCAAATATTATTATTTCCCTGGTTCTTTCTTCAATATAACCCCTGTGTGCAGCCTTATGCTTGGACTGATTAGTGTAACCAGAGACAGTTCTGCCTGGTTCACTGTTGCTTTCACCTTTGATCAATTTGTGGCCATTTGTTGCCAAAAGCTGAAACTAAAATATTGCACCGGGAAAACAGCAGCTGTGGTTCTAGCGACAACCGGTATCCTGCTCTCTTTAAAAAATGTCCCCTTCTACTTTGTATATCAACCTGAAAGCATAATTGACAATGTACCATGGGGTTGTCATATAAAACCAAGCTGTTATACTGATCCCGGATGGGTGGGATTTGATTGGTTTGATACCTTTTTAACCCCATTGCTCCCATTCGGTTTAATTCTGCTGATCAACACTCTGACAGTCAGACACATTTTAGTGACCAGTCGAGTCCGGAAGGGACTGAGGGCTCAGAGTAAGGGAGAGAATCGCAGTGACCCAGAGATGGAGAGCAGGAGGAAGTCTATGATTTTACTCTTCACCATATCTGGAACCTTCATCCTCCTGTGGTTGACACATGTTCTAGAATTCCTATACTATACAATTACAGGAACACATCCCAAACACTATTAGGACCCTTTATATGTTTTTCGACAAGTCGGATATATGCTGGCAAATTTAAGTTGCTGCACAAACACATTTGTTTATGCGGTGACTCATTCCAAGTTCACAGAGCAGTTGAGAAGAGCGGTGAAATATCCAATTAGATCAATTGCCCAATTTGTTAATTAACGAAGTTACTGAGAGCAGCCTGGAGTCCCACTGTTTCCAGTCTATCAATATATACAAAGGCTTTCATAATCTGAACAGCAATCACTGGGGTCTGAAAATACCCCCAGCGGTGCTGGCAGGGGAAGGGAAGAGGGGTAATGGGTTTTTCTTGGTGCAAGGCACTGTCTGATTAACAAAGGAGTAGCTTCAGCCCTAAGACCCAGCGGCAAAAGGGGCAAGGGGTCTCTATCAGAAGACCAGAGGGAAATGGGTGGAGGAGCAACAAAATGCTAAAGAGCTGGTGCACGATGGGCCAGTGGTGAAAGACAGCTGCAGGACCAGGAATATACTTGGCAGATGAGCCAGACATACCAATGAACAGTGGGGCCAAGAGAAGAGTCACGGGCCACTAGGAGCACAGGAGGTGGAGTTAACAGCCACCGTTTCACCACCACTTCCACTTGTTCAATTTCCCACTGTTCACATCTGTTCAGAAAAGAAACTAAAAAAAAAATATTTTCCTTACAAAGATGCTAGAAATGTTGTGTCTCTTGATCATTATTTTGCCTTCATTTTTGGAGGCCCTTCACTGAGTCAACCTCCCACCTTGGCCGTTCCTCTCTCTCTCACCCTGAATGAGGCAGTGGTGGGATTTGAGAGGCTCCTGTATGGACAAACGAGGAGCTTGGGTGGGGAGGCGCGACCCAGGGCAAGGGAATGGACCGTCCCAATACCTCTGTTAACAGACTGCGTAGGTAGATGGGGCTGAGACTTCCCCTGGTCCCCATGTTAGTCGATATTGTTCATGACTCTCCCTCTGCTCACGTTCTGTCGCTCTCTCCCTTAAAACTGCCCTCATCACCCAGTCCTTAAAAAGAAAATAACCTCTTCAGCCCTGCCAAACTACCGGTGGATCTGCAATCTCGCTTTCCTCGCCAATATTCTTGAAAGCGTTTGTCACCTCCCCAAACCCATGCTCGAACTCCATTTGTAAATTCCACTCAAGTTTCTCCCTCCAGTCGCTGATCAAAACCTTCATCAAGTCCCTATGTGACTGTGACTAAGACCAACTGTTCCTCCTCACCCTTCTCCAATTCTCTGCATCCTCTCACACGGCTGTCTACACACACACTTCCGATGCCTTACCACTGTCATTCACTGCACTTCCCCCGGTTCCATCCCCATCCAGCTAATGTTGGCAAAAGAATCACCATCAAGTGCTTCTCCCCCATTCCCCACATCCATCCCCGCCTCCCCCTCCAACCCCCACCCCCCATTGCCCCCAATCTACACGCTTTCCCTCGGCAGCATCGCCCTAACAAGAAATTCAGTTTTCAAAAGCAGGTTGACTTCACCCAGCACGTCTCTCTACCCCACCAATCTCTTTAAGCTTTATTACGGCTTTCCAGACTTCCAATAGGGAACAACAAGGTATTGGCCAGGCATAAAGCACAGTTCTCAGCCCCTGCCTCCTTTCTGCAGTCACCAGCTCCATCGATCTCCCTGGTGTCTGTGGGTGGCCTCCGTCCAAGGCTGAGCCAGGCTGTTTGCAGGCTACGTGCTCTAACTGACCCCGAGATGAATATCTGGCCACATATCCACACCATCACTCAGCCCGGCCCATTTCCGTCTCAGTAACTTCACCTGACTTTGTGCTTACAATACCTGCACTGCCGTTGAAACCCTTCTCCATGTGTTTGTTCGCCCTAGACTTCACTATTCCAACGTACCCCTGCCCGGCTGCCTACGTTCTACCCCAGCTACATTTGAGGTCATTGAGAAACTCTTCTGCCTGTCTCCTGACCTGCACCAAGTCCCATTCTCCCATCCTCCTTGTGTTCCAGAACCTGAAACAATTAAGCACAACATAGGTTTATAAATGTTAACCTTTGCTTTCAAACACTTCCATGACCTCGGCGCTCCCTGCTCCAGCCTTATAACGGATCCCGAACCTTCTTCTAACCTCCTGCAGTCCATATTGGAGTCTAAGGCATCTGCAATTCTACAGTCCAAGTCTTTCCTGCAATCCCACCCCACACACAAAAGGGCCATCTGTTACTAGTTCCATATGTTCTTTCATACGGTGCTCACCTCTGTTCTGCTATTATGACACTCTACTTAATATAAGAGCAAAATACTGCGGATGCTGGAAAACTGAAACAAAAACAGAAAATGCTGAAAAATTCTCAACATGTCTAACAGCATCTGTGGAGAAAAAGACAGAGTTAACTTTTCCAGTCCGTATGACACCTCTTCAGAGCCAATGCCTCCTATCTGAGGAAGGGTCATATGGACTCGAAACGTTAACTCTGTTTCTCTCTCCACAGATGCTGTCTGAGCTGCTGAGTTTTTCCAGCATTTTTTGTTTCTGTATCACGTTCTGCTTATTTACCATTATGCCTCTATCAGCACATTTATTTTTAATTCCCTTACCACTGCCAATAACACTCCCTTTGTCCTTTTGTTCAAAACATCTTTGTCAATCTCTCCTTTGCCCCCACCTATAGCTGGCATTCTATCCAGCTCCACCTGCTCCAACCTCCCTTAAACAGTATCATTTACCTACTTCTCTTTAGCTCTGAGGAAGGGTCATATGGACTTGAAACGTTAACTCTGTTTCTCTCTCCACAGGTGCTGCTAGACCTGCTGAGTTTTTCCAGCATTTTCCAGCGTTTTTGTTCCCTCTGGGCCTGCCCCTCCCCCTCCCCCCACGACTTTTATCACACCCCCATTCATGGCTGTGTCTTTTACTGTCGAGACCCTCACCTGAGCAATTACTTTAAAATAGATGCTCTTTGAAGTAAACCTCTTTAACCATGGTTTTCCTCACGGGTCCAAATATATGGTTCGTTGTCAATTTTGTCTCTGTATTGCTCATATAAAGTGGCCTGAGAAACTTTATTATTTCAATGTTCTATATATATATATATATATATATATATACACACACAAGTTGTGTGCTTCAGTGTCAAATTCTCTTCATGAACAGTACACTGCAGTAAATGTGAATAAAACACCCCATCTGCTCGTCTACAATTCATGTGCTTCTCCATGTACATGACAATCTCATTCTATACTCGTCTCTCTTTCTGAATTTACTTGCCCACTTTCTTAAGCCATGGTGACCACACTAGTGATCCAGTGCTTTTGGACGCACTGTCATGAAAACTATCTTATAATTCTGATGATGAAGTGCCTGTGAATCATCTTGGGATGTTTAGTTACCATGTAGAGTCTATAAATACCTATTCCTAATTCAAACTGTAACCCTAAAAACAACCCTAAACTTAACTGTATTTTCACAATCTGAATCCTAACACTAAACATGAACTTGACTGTAACTCAAAGCTAACTCTCAGCCTTACCCCTAACTGTGACTGTTCAATAACTCTGCCCCTAAGCCAGTGTATCAATAAAATTATAATATATAGTACATACCCAAACATGAACTTGTACCCTTATCCTCAATCTTTCTGTAACACTCACTCTAAGTGACCATGCAATCCATAAAACAGCCCTCACCCTAAACTTAACCCTGATCCTCACCCCAATCCTAAATGTCACTGTAGCATTTAAACTAATCTTAACCTCAAGCCTTACTGTGGCCCTAAGTGTTACTGTAGCCTAGATTCTAACAGTAAATCCAAATCTAAATCTAACTCCTGTACTCGAGGGACTAGGATGCATCGGAGAAACATGGTGGCCCCTTGCCAAGTGGATATTTTCTTTCGTTTACGGGGTGTGGGCTTCACTGGCTGGGCCAGTATTTATTGCCCATCTCTAATTGCCCCTTGAGAACGTGGAGGTGAGCTGCCTTCTTGAGCCGCTGCAGTCCATGTGGTGTCAGTACACCCACGGCGCTGTTAGGGAGGGAGTTCCAGGATTCTGACCCCGCGACAATGAAGGAACGGTGATATGTTTCCAAGTCAGGATGGTGAGCGACTTGGAGGGTAACTTCCAGGTGGTGATGTTCCCATGTGTCTGCTGCCCTTGTCCTTCTAGATGGTAGTGGTCGTGGATTTGGAAGGTGTTGTCTAGGGAGCTATGGTGAACTCCTGCATTTAAATCAGTGCCGCTTTTGGCTTTGTCAGAGCACTTCAAATCTGACCTCCTTCAGCGGTTCCTTAAATATTGGAGTTGAAACTGACTGGACCCAGTTTTAACTCCGTGAAAATGAAGGGTTTTGTGAGAGCTAACTCGCCCTCTTCCCACCAAATCGAACTGTGACCCTAACCCTAGATGTCACAGTAACCAATAAGCTAACACTAACCCTAAACAGCAAACCAAACCCCTAACAGTAACCCTGACCCAAACACCAACAGTAGCCTGAACACTGAAACGCTCTCTAACCCTATACCGAACTGCCTTTCCAGTCTGTCAGCCCACTTACTGATGTGGGTCATCATCAGGCCCCACTGTGCTGATTGGTCAGGAAACCCGGAAGCCGGATGCAAATTAAGGAGCCCCTGATAAAAGTAAAAGCAAAACACTGCAGATGCTGGAAATCTGTAACAAAAACAAAATTGCTGGAAAAACTCCAGCAGGTCTGACAGCATCTATGGAGGGGAAGACAGTTAAAGTTTCGAGTCCGTATGACTCTTCAACAGAAGCTGATAAAGGTGTTGCGGAATCTTTGAGTTTCTTACGCCATACCGGTCCTGTCTGCAGTGAGCAAGCATGGAAGTTACAATTCAGCAAAAATAACCCTTAAAGATTCAACTAATCTCAAGAGCATTAGTGCCAAAAAAAACCCAGAGACGGAGCATATTCCAAAACCTGCAGAAGGAGACGCTTTGAAAAATTTAATCTGATTTATGCTTGTCCCACAAAATGCATAAACAGAAATAGAAAAATACAGAACATGCCTCATAGGATCAATGATTGAAAACAGAACATGCCTCATAGGATCAATGATTGAAAACACAGAGCATGCCTCATAGGATCAATGATTGAAAACAGAGAACATGCCTCATAGGATCAATGATTGAAAACAGATCATGCCTCATAGGATCAATGAGTGAAAACACAGAACATGCCTCATAGGATCAATGATTGAAAACAGAACATGCCTCATAGGATCAATGATTGAAAACACAGAACATGCCTCATAGGATCAATGATTGAAAACACAGAACATCCCTCATAGGATCAATGATTGAAAACACAGAACATGCCTCATAGGATCAATGATTGAAAGCACAGAACATGCCTCATAGGATCAATGATTGAAAACAGAGAACATGCCTCATAGGATCAATGATTGAAAACACAGAACATGCCTCATAGGATCAATGTATGAAAACAGAGCATACCTCATAGGATCAATGATTGAAAACAGAACATGCCTCATAGGATCAATGATTGAAAACACAGAGCATCCCTCATAGGATCAATGATTGAAAACACAGAACATGCCTCATAGGATCAATGATTGAAAACACAGAACATGCCTCATAGGATCAATGATTGAAAACACAGAGCATCCCTCATAGGATCAATGATTGAAAACACAGAACATGCCTCATAGGATCAATGATTGAAAACACAGAACATGCCTCATAGGATCAATGATTGAAAACACAGAACATGTCTCATAGGATCAATGATTGAAAACAGAACATGCCTCATAGGATCAATGATTGAAAACACAGAGCATCCCTCATAGGATCAATGATTGAAAACACAGAACATGCCTCATAGGATCAATGATTGAAAACACAGAACATGCCTCATAGGATCAATGATTGAAAACACAGAGCATCCCTCATAGGATCAATGATTGAAAACACAGAACATGCCTCATAGGATCAATGATTGAAAACACAGAACATGCCTCATAGGATCAATGATTGAAAACACAGAACATGCCTCATAGGATCAATGATTGAAAACACAGAACATGTCTCATAGGATCAATGATTGAAAACACAGAACATGTCTCATAGGATCAATGATTGAAAACACAGAACATGCCTCATAGGATCAATGATTGAAAACACAGAACATGCCTCATAGGATCAATGATTGAAAACACAGAACATGCCTCATAGGATCAATGATTGAAAACAGAACATGCCTCATAGGATCAATGATTGAAAAAAGAACATGCCTCATAGGATCAATGATTGAAAACACAGAACATGCCTCATAGGATCAATGATTGAAAACACAGAACATGCCTCATAGGATCAATGATTGAAAACACAGAACATGCTTCATAGGATCAATGATTGAAAACACAGAACATGCCTCATAGGATCAATGACTGAAAACAGAACATGCCTCATAGGATCAATGATTGAAAACACAGAACATGCCTCATAGGATCAATGATTGAAAACACAGAACATGCCTCATAGGATCAATGATTGAAAACACAGAACATGCCTCATAGGATCAATGATTGAAAACACAGGACATGCCTCATAGGATCAATGATTGAAGACAGAGCATGCCTCATAGGATCAATGATTGAAAACACAGAACATGCCTCATAGGATCAATGATTGAAAACAGAACATGCCTCATAGGATCAATAATTGAAAACAGAACATGTCTCATAGGATCAATGATTGAAAACACAGAGCGTGCCTCATAGGATCAATGATTTAAAACACAGAGCATGTCTCATAGGATCAATGATTGAAAACACAGAGCATGTCTCATAGGATCAATGATTGAAAACACAGAACATGCCTCATAGGATCAATGATTGAAAACACGGAGCATGCCTCATAGGATCAATGATTGACATGACAGAAATAGAAAACACAGAGCATGCCTCATAGCTCATTTCAATCATTGATCCTAACAATACAACAAATTAAAAAAGCAGAATCAATGATTCCCCTGTTGCTGCACCTGATAATCTGGAGATTTTTTTTCAATATTTGCTGCAAAAACAGTATTTTAAAACAACAATTAAAATCAGAAACAACGTCAGCCTTCGCCACCGATCAGATTTTCTACAACTTCACTAGGGGGGATGAAGACGCTGTACACAATAAATTCCCTTCGTGATGTCTCTCTGTGCTGCTGATTTGGGAGGAAGTTGGTGAAATGTTTGTTTATTCGCCCCCACGCTCCTCCATTATCTCAGAAATTACGATATCCATCCTCCAGTCACTCACCCACCCACAGCAATAAACGCGCTCCCCCACACACACTCCAAGTCCTACACAAACATCACCCTCCAACCACTATCCCCCAACAGCTAGTGTTTCTCACCCCGTCCCAACACATTTTGCACACCCAATGTTGCTTCAACAGCAGCAAAGTTCTTCCCTGTCCTTGCGCCTCATCCCCCTCTCCTCCCCACCCATCAAAAATTAAAATTGCCAGGCGGGTTAGGGGCGGGTGTACAATGCCAATAAAATGGTGAGTGAGGTGGAATGGTGGGTAGCATGGACATTAGTGCAAACAGCAGTAATACCTTGGGGTGTGGGACTGATTGTACACAGCAGTAACACAGTGGGGTGTGGGACTGATTGTACACAGCAGTAACACAGTGGGGAGTGGGACTGATTGTAAACAGCAGTAACACAGTGGGCTGTGGGACTCATTGTACACAGCAGTAACACAGTGGGGTGTGGGACTGATTGTACACAGCAGAAACACAGTGGGCTGTGGGACTCATTGTACACAGCAGTAACACAGTGGGGTGTGGGACTGATTGTACACAGCAGTAACACAGTGGGGAGTGGGACTGATTGTAAACAGCAGTAACACAGTGGGGTGTGGGACGGATTGTACACTGCAGTATCACAGTGGAGTGTGGGACTGATTGTACACAGCAGTAACACAGTGGGGTGTGGGACTGATTGTACACAGCAGTAATACCTTGGGGTGTGGGACTGATTGTACACAGCAGTAACACAGTGGGGTGTGGGACTGATTGTACACAGCAGTAACACAGTGGGGAGTGGGACTGATTGTACACAGCAGTAACACAGTGGGCTGTGGGACTCATTGTACACAGCAGTAACACAGTGGGGTGTGGGACTCATTGTACACAGCAGTAACACAGTGGGGTGTGGGACTGATTGTACACAGCAGTAACACAGTGGGATGTGGGACTGATTGTACACAGCAGTAACACAGTGGGCTGTGGGACTGATTGTACACAGCAGTAACACAGTGGGGAGTGGGACTGATTGTACACAGCAGTGAACAGTGGGGTGTGGGACTGATTGTACACTGCAGTAACACAGAGGAGTGTGGGACTGATTGTACACAGCAGTAACACAGTGGGGTGTGGGACTGATTGTACACAGCAGTAATACCTTGGGGTGTGGGACTGATTGTACACAGCAGAAACACAGTGGGGTGTGGGACTGATTGTACACAGCAGTAACACAGTGGGGAGTGGGACTGATTGTAAACAGCAGTAACACAGTGGGCTGTGGGACTCATTATACACAGCAGTAACACAGTGGGGTGTGGGACTGATTGTACACAGCAGTAACACAGTGGGCTGTGGGACTCATTGTACACAGCAGTAACACAGTGGGGTGTGGGACTGATTGTACACAGCAGTAACACAGTGGGGTGTGGGACTGATTATACACAGCAGTAACACAGTGGGGTGTGGGACTGACTGTACACAGCAGTAACACAGTGGGGAGTGGGACTGATTGTACACAGTAACACAGTGGGGTGTGGGACTGATTGTACACTGCAGTAACACAGTGGAGTGTGGGACAAATTGTACACAGCAGTAACACAGAGGGGAGTGGGACTGATTGTACACAGCAGTAACACAGAGGGAAGTGGGACTGATTGTACACAGCAGTAACACAGTGGGGTGTGGGACTGATTGTACACTGCAGTAACACAGTGGAGTGTGGGACTGATTGTACACAGCAGTAACATAGTGGGGTGTGGGACTGATTGTACACAGCAGTAACACAGTGGGCTGTGGGACTGATTGTACACAGCAGTAACACAGTGGGGTGTGGGACTGATTGTACACTGCAGTGAAACAGTGGGGTGAGGGACTGATTGTACACAGCAGTAACACAGTGGGGTGTGGGACTGATTGTACATAGCAGTAACACAGTGGGGTGTGGGACTGATTGTACACAGCAGTAACACAGTGGACTGTGGGACTCATTGTACACAGCAGTAACACAGTGGGGTGTGGGACTGATTGTACACAGCAGTAACACAGTGGGCTGTAGGACTGATTGTACACAGCAGTAACACAGTGGGGTGTGGGACTGATTGTACACAGCAGTAACACAGTGGGGTGTGGGACGGATTGTACACAGCAGTAACACAGTGGGGAGTGGGACTGATTGTACACAGTAACACAGTGGGGAGTGGGACTGATTGTACACAGCAGTAACACAGTGGGGTGTGGGACTGATTGGACACTGCAGTAACACAGTGGAGTGTGGGACTGATTGTACACAGCAGTAACACAGTGGGGTGTGGGACTGATTGTACACAGCAGTAACACAGTGGGGTGTGGGACTGATTGTACACAGCAGTAACACAGTGGGGAGTGGGACTGATTGTACACAGTAACACAGTGGGGAGTGGGACTGATTGTACACAGCAGTAACACAGTGGGGTGTAGGACTGATTGTACACAGCAGTAACACAGTGGAGTGTGAGACTGATTGTACACAGCAGTAACAAAGTGGGGTGTGGGACTGATTGTACACAGCAGTAACACAGTGGGGTGTGGGACTGATTGTACACAACAGTAACACAGTGGGGAGTGGGACTGATTGTACACAACAGTAACACAGTGGGGAGTGGGACTGATTGTACACAGCAGTAACACAGTGGGGTGTGGGACGGATTGTACACTGCAGTAACACAGTGGAGTGTGGGACTGATTGTACACAGCAGTAACACAGTGGGGTGTGGGACTGATTGTACACAGCAGTAATACCTTGGGGTGTGGGACTGATTGTACACAGCAGTAACACAGTGGGGTGTGGGACTGATTGTACACAGCAGTAACACAGTGGGGAGTGGGACTGATTGTACACAGCAGTAACACAGTGGGCTGTGGGACTCATTGTACACAGCAGTAACACAGTGGGGTGTGGGACTGATTGTACACAGCAGTAACACAGTGGGGTGTGGGACTGATTGTACACAGCAGTAACACAGTGGGGAGTGAGACTGATTGTACACAGCAGTAACACAGTGGGGTGTGGGACTGATTGTACACAGCAGTAACACAGTGGGGAGTGGGACTGATTGAACACAGCAGTAACACAGTGGGGTGTGGGACTGATTGTACACTGCAGTAACACAGTGGAGTATGGGACAAATTGTACACAGCAGTAACACAGAGGGGAGTGGGACTGATTGTACACAGTAGTAACACAGTGGGTTGTGGGACGGATTGTACACTGCAGTAACACAGTGGAGTGTGGGACTGATTGTACACAGCAGTAACACAGTGGAGTGTGGGACTGATTGTACACAGCAGTAATACCTTGGGGTGTGGGACTGATTGTACACAGCAGTAACACAGTGGGGTGTGGGACTGATTGTACACAGCAGTAACACAGTGGGGTGTGGGACTGATTGTACACAGCAGTAACACAGTGGGGAGTGGGACTGATTGTACACAGCAGTAACACAGTGGGGTGTGGGACTGATTGTACACAGCAGTAACACAGTGGGGAGTGGGACTGATTGTACACAGCAGTAACACAGTGGGCTGTGGGACTCATTGTAAACAGCAGTAACACAGTGGAGTGTGGGACTGATTGTACACAGCAGTAACACAGTGGGCTGTGGGACTGATTGTACACAGCAGTAACACAGTGGGGTGTGGGACTGATTGTACACAGCAGTAACACAGTTGGGTGTGGGACTGATTGTACACAGCAGTAACACAGTGGGGTGTGGGACTGATTGTACACAGCAGTAACACAGTGGGGAGTGGGACTGATTGTACACAGTAACACAGTGGGGAGTGGGACTGATTGTACACAGTAACAAAGTGGGGTGTGGGACTGATTGTACACAGCAGTAACACAGTGGGGTGTGGGACTGATTGTACACTGCAGTAACACAGTGGAGTGTGGGACAAATTGTACACAGCAGTAACACAGAGGGGAGTGGGACTGATTGTACACAGCAGTAACACAGTGGGGTGTGGGACTGATTGTACACTGCAGTAACACAGTGGAGTGTGGGACTGATTGTACACAGCAGTAACATAGTGGTGTGTGGGACTGATTGTACACAGCAGTAACACAGTGGGGTGTGGGACTGATTGTACACAGCAGTAAAACAGTGGACTGTGGGACTCATTGTACACAGCAGTAACACAGTGGGGTGTGGGACTCATTGTACACAGCAGTAACACAGTGGGCTGTGGGACTGATTGTACACAGCAGTAACACAGTGGGGTGTGGGACTGATTATACACAGCAGTAACACAGTGGGGATTGGGACTGATTGTACACAGCAGTAACACAGTGGGGAGTGGGACTGATTGTACACAGTAACACAGTGGGGAGTGGGACTGATTGTACACAGCAGTAACACAGTGGGGTGTGGGACTGATTGGACACTGCAGTAACACAGTGGGGAGTGGGAATGATTGTACACAGCAGTAACACCGTGGGGTGTGGGACTGATTGTACACAGCAGTAACACCGTGGGGTGTGGGACTGATTGTACACAGTAACACAGTGGGGTGTGGGACTGATTGTACACTGCAGTAACACAGTGGAGTGAGGGACTAATTGTACACAGCAGTAACACAGTGGGGAGTGGGACTGATTGTACACTGCAGTAACACAGTGGAGTGTGGGACTGATTGTACACAGCAGTAACATAGTGGGGTGTGGGACTGATTGTACACAGCAGTAACACAGTGGGCTGTGGGACTGATTGTACACAGCAGTAACACAGTGGGGTGTGGGACTGATTGTACACTGCAGAGAAACAGTGGGGTGAGGGACTGATTGTACACAGCAGTAACACAGAGGGGTGTGGGACTGATTGTACACAGCAGTAACACAGTGGGGTGTGGGACTGATTGTACACAGCAGTAACACAGTGGGGAGTGGGACTGATTGTACACAGCAGTAACACAGTGGGGTGTGGGACTGATTGTACACAGCAGTAACACAGTGGGGAGTGGGACTGATTGTAAACAGCAGTAACACAGTGGGCTGTGGGACTCATGGTACACAGCAGTAAAACAGAAAGGTGTGGGACTGATTGTACACAGCAGTAACACAGTGGGGTGTGGGACTGATTGTACACAGCAGTAATACCTTGAGGTGTGGGACTGATTGTACACAGCAGTAACAAGGTGGGGTGTGGGACTGATTGTACACAGCAGTAACACAGTGGGGAGGGGGAGTGATTGCAAACAGCAGTAAGACAGTGGGGAGTGGGACTCATTGTACACAGCAGTAACACAGTGGGGTGTGGGACTGATTGTACACAGCAGTAACACAGTGGGGTGTGGGACTGATTGTACACAGCAGTAACACAGTGGGGTGTGGGACTGATTGTACACAGCAGTAACAGAGTGGGGTGAGGGAGTGATTGTAAACAGGAGTCACACAGTGGGGTGTGGGACTGATTGTACACAGCAGTAACAAAGTGGGGTGTGGGACTGATTGTACACAGCAGTAACACAGTGGGGAGTGGGACTGATTGTACACAGCAGTAACACAGTGGAGTGTGGGACTGATTGTACACAGCAGTAACACTGTGGGGTTTGGGACAGATTGTACACAGCAGTAACACAGTGGGGAGTGGGACTGATTGTACACAGCAGTAACACTGTGGGGTTTGGGACAGATTGTACACAGCAGTAACACAGTGGGGAGTGGGACTGATTGTACACAGCAGTAACACAGTGGGCTGTGGGACTGATTGTACACAGCAGTAACACAGTGGGGAGTGGGATTGATTGTACACAGCAGTAACACAGTGGGGAGTGGGACTGATTGTACACAGCAGTAACACAGTGGGGTGTGGGACTGATTGTACACAGCAGTAACACAGTGGGGTGTGGGACTGATTGTACACAGCAGTAACACAGTGGGGAGTGGGACTGATTGAACACAGCAGTAACACAGTGGGGTGTGGGACTGATTGTACACTGCAGTAACACAGTGGAGTATGGGACAAATTGTACACAGCAGTAACACAGAGGGGAGTGGGACTGATTGTACACAGTAGTAACACAGTGGGGTGTGGGACGGATTGTACACTGCAGTAACACAGTGGAGTGTGGGACTGATTGTACACAGCAGTAACACAGTGGGGTGTGGGACTGATTGTACACAGCAGTAATACCTTGGGGTGTGGGACTGATTGTACACAGCAGTAACACAGTGGGGTGTGGGACTGATTGTACACAGCAGTAACACAGTGGGGAGTGGGACTGATTGTACACAGCAGTAACACAGTGGGCTGTGGGACTCATTGTAAACAGCAGTAACACAGTGGGGTGTGGGACTGATTGTACACAGCAGTAACACAGTGGGCTGTGGGACTCATTGTAAACAGCAGTAACACAGTGGGGTGTGGGACTGATTGTACACAGCAGTAACACAGTGGGCTGTGGGACTGATTGTACACAGCAGTAACACAGTGGGGTGTGGGACTGATTGTACACAGCAGTAACACAGTGGGGAGTGGGACTGATTGTACACAGTAACACAGTGGGGAGTGGGACTGATTGTACACAGCAGTAACACAGTGGGGTGTGGGACTGATTGTACACTGCAGTAACACAGTGGAGTGTGGGACAAATTGTACACAGCAGTAACACAGAGGGGAGTGGGACTGATTGTACACAGCAGTAACACAGTGGGGTGTGGGACTGATTGTACACTGCAGTAACACAGTGGAGTGTGGGACTGATTGTACACAGCAGTAACATAGTGGGGTGTGGGACTGATTGTACACAGCAGTAACACAGTGGGCTGTGGGACTGATTGTACACAGCAGTAACACAGTGGGGTGTGGGACTGATTGTACACTGCAGTGAAGCAGTGGGGTGAGGGACTGATTGTACACAGCAGTAAAACAGTGGTGTGTGGGACTGATTGTACACAGCAGTAACACAGTGGGGTGTGGGACTGATTGTACACAGCAGTAAAACAGTGGACTGTGGGACTCATTGTACACAGCAGTAACACAGTGGGGTGTGGGACTGATTGTACACAGCAGTAACACATTGGGCTGTGGGACTGATTGTACACAGCAGTAACACAGTGGGGTGTGGGACTGATTATACACAGCAGTAACACAGTGGGGATTGGGACTGATTGTACACAGCAGTAACACAGTGGGGAGTGGGACTGATTGTACACAGTAACACAGTGGGGAGTGGGACTGATTGTACACAGCAGTAACACAGTGGGGTGTGGGACTGATTGGACACTGCAGTAACACAGTGGAGTGTGGGACTGATTGTACACAGCAGTAACACAGTGGGGTGTGGGACTGATTGTACACAGCAGTAACACAGTGGGGTGTGGGACTGATTGTACACAGCAGTAACAGAGTGGGGTGTGGGACTGATTGTACACAGCAGTAACACCGTGGGGTGTGGGACTGATTGTACACAGTAACACAGTGGGGTGTGGGACTGATTGTACACTGCAGTAACACAGTGGAGTGAGGGACTAATTGTACACAGCAGTAACACAGTGGGGAGTGGGACTGATTGTACACTGCAGTAACACAGTGGAGTGTGGGACTGATTGTACACAGCAGTAACATAGTGGGGTGTGGGACTGATTGTACACAGCAGTAACACAGTGGGCTGTGGGACTGATTGTACACAGCAGTAACACAGTGGGGTGTGGGACTGATTGTACACTGCAGAGAAACATTGGGGTGAGGGACTGATTGTACACAGCAGTAACACAGAGGGGTGTGGGACTGATTGTACACAGCAGTAACACAGTGGGGTGTGGGACTGATTGTAAACAGCAGTAACACAGTGGGGTGTGGGACTGAAAGTACACAGCAGTAACAAAGTGGGGTGTGGGACTGAATGTACACAGCAGTAACAAAGTGGGGAGTGGGACTGATTGTACACAGCAGTAATACCTTGAGGTGTGGGACTGATTGTACACAGCAGTAACACAGTGGGGTGTGGGACTGATTGTACACAGCAGTAACTCAGTGGGGAGTGGGACTGATTGTAAACAGCAGTAACACAGTGGGCTGTGGGACTCATGGTACACAGCAGTAAAACAGAAAGTTGTGGGACTGATTGTATACAGCAGTAACACAGTGGGGTGTGGGACTGATTGTACACAGCAGTAATACCTTGAGGTGTGGGACTGATTGTACACAGCAGTAACACAGTGGGGTGTGGGACTGATTGTACACAGCAGTAACACAGTGGGGAGGGGGACTGATTGCAAACAGCAGTAACACAGTGGGGAGTGGGACTCATTGTACACAGCAGTAACACAGTGGGGTGTGGGACTGATTGTACACAGCAGTAACACAGTGGGGTGTGGGACTGATTGTATACAGCAGTAACACAGTGGGGTGTGGGACTGATTGTACACAGCAGTAACACAGTGGGGTGTGGGACTGATTGTACACAGCAGTAACAGAGTGGGGTGTGGGAGTGATTGTACACAGGAGTCACACAGTGGGGTGTGGGACTGATTGTACACAGCAGTAACAAAGTGGGGTGTGGGACTGATTGTACACAGCAGTAACACAGTGGGGAGTGGGACTGATTGTACACAGCAGTAACACAGTGGAGTGTGGGACTGATTGTACACAGCAGTAACATAGTGGGGTGTGGGACTGATTGTACACAGCAGTAACACAGTGGGCTGTGGGACTGATTGTACACAGCAGTAACACAGTGGGGTGTGGGACTGATTGTACACTGCAGTAACACAGTGGGGTGTGGGACTGATTGTACACAGCAGTAACACAGTGGGGTTTGGGACAGATTGTACACAGCAGTAACACAGTGGGGTGTGGGACTCATTGTACACAGCAGTAACAAAGTGGGCTGTGGGACTCATTGTACACAGCAGTAACACAGTGGGGTGTGGGACTGATTGTACACAGCAGGAACACAGTGGGTGTTGGACTGATTGTACACAACAGTAACACAGTGGGGTGTGGGACTGATTGTACACAGCAGTAACATAGTGGGGAGTGGGACTGATTGTAAACAGCAGTAACACAGTGGGCTGTGGGACTCATTCTACACAGCAGTAACACAGTGGGGTGTGGGACTGATTGTACACAGCAGTAAAACAGCGGGGTGTGGGACTGATTGTACACAGCAGTAACACAGTGGGGTGTGGGACTGATTGTACACAGCAGTAACACAGTGGGGTGTGGGACTGATTGTACACAGCAGTAACACAGTGGGGTGTGGGACTGATTGTACACAGCAGCAACACAGTGGGGTGTGGGACTGATTGTACACAGCAGTAACACAGTGGGCTGTGGGACTGATTGTACACAGCAGTAAAACAGTGGGGAGAGGGACTGATTGTACACAGCAGTAACACAGTGGGGTGTGGGACTGATTGTACACAGCAGTAACACAGTGGGGAGTGGGATTGATTGTACACAGCAGTAACACAGTGGGGTGTGGGACTGATTGTACACAGCAGTAACACAGTGGGGTGTGGGACTGATTGTACACAGCAGTAACACAGTGGGGTGTGGGACTGATTGTACACAGCAGGAACACAGTGGGGTGTGGGACTGATTGTACACAGCAGTAACACAGTGGGGTGTGGGACTGATTGTACACAGCAGTAACACAGTGGGGTGTGGGACTGATTGTACACAGCAGTAACACAGTGGGCTGTGGGACGCATTGTACACAGCAGTAACACAGTGGGGTGTGGGAGTAATTGTACACAGCAGTAAAACAGTGGGCTGTGGGACTCATTGTACACAGCAGTAACACAGTGGGGTGTGGGACTCATTGTACACAGCAGTAACACAGTGGGGTGTGGGACTGATTGTACGCAGCAGGAACACAGTGGGGTGTGGGACTGATTGTACACAGCAGTAACACAGTGAAGAGTGGGACTGATTGTACACAGCAGTAACACAGTGGGGTGTGGGACTGATTGTACACAGCAGTAACACAGTGGGGTGCGGGATTGATTATACACAGCAGTAACACAGTGGGGAGTGGGACTGATTGTACACAGCAGTAACACAGTGGGCTGTGGGACTGATTGTACACAGCAGTAACACAGTGGGGAGTGGGATTGATTGTACACAGCAGTAACACAGTGGGGAGTGGGACTGATTGTACACAGCAGTAACACAGTGGGGTGTGGGACTGATTGTACACAGCAGTAACACAGTGGGGTGTGGCACTGATTGTACACAGCAGTAACACAGTGGGGTGTGGGACTGATTGTACACAGCAGTAACACAGTGGGGTGTGGGACTCATTGCACACAGCAGTAACACAGTGGGGTGTGGGACTGATTGTACACAGCAGTAACACAGTGGGGTGTGGGACTGATTGTACACAGCAGTAACACAGTGGGCTGTGGGACGCATTGTACACAGCAGTAACATAGTGGGGTGTGGGACTGATTGTACACAGCAGTAACACAGTGGGCTGTGGGACTCATTGTACACAGCAGTAACACAGTGGGGAGTGGGGCTGATTGTACACAGCAGTAACACAGTGGGGTGTGGGACTGATTGTACACAGCAGTAACACAGTGGGATGTGGGACTGATTGTACACAGGAGTCACACAGTGGGGTGTGGGACTGATTGTACACAGCAGTAACACAGTGGGGTGTGGGACTGATTGTACACAGCAGTAACACAGTGGGGTGTGGGACTGATTGTACACAGCAGTAACACAGTGGGCTGTGGGACTGATTGTACACAGCAGTAACACAGTGGGGTGTGGGACTGATTGTACACAGCAGTAACACAGTGGGCTGTGGGACTGATTGTACACAGCAGTAACACAGTGGGGTGTGGGACTGATTGTACACAGCAGTAACACAGTGGGGTGTGGGACTGATTGTACACAGCAGTAACACAGTGGGGTGTGGGACTGATTGTACACAGCAGTAACACAGTGGGGAGTGGGACTGATTGTACACAGCAGTAACACAGTGGGGTGTGGGACTGATTGTACACAGCAGTAACACAGTGGGGTGTGGGACTGATTGTACACAGCAGTAACACAGTGGGGTGTGGGACTGATTGTACACAGCAGTAACACAGTGGGTGTGGGACTGATTGTACACAGCAGTAACACAGTGGGGTGTGGGACTGATTGTACACAGCAGTAACACAGTGGGGTGTGGGACTGATTGTACACAGCAGTAACACAGTGGGGTGTGGGACTGATTGTACACAGCAGTAACACAGTGGGGTGTGGGACTGATTGTACACAGCAGTAACACAGTGGGGTGTGGGACTGATTGTACACAGCAGTAACACAGTGGGGTGTGGGACTGATTGTACACAGCAGTAACACAGTGGGGTGTGGGACTGATTGTACACAGCAGTAACACAGTGGGGTGTGGGACTGATTGTACACAGCAGTAACACAGTGGGGTGTGGGACTGATTGTACACAGCAGTAACACAGTGGGGTGTGGGACTGATTGTACACAGCAGTAACACAGTGGGGTGTGGGACTGATTGTACACAGCAGTAACACAGTGGGGTGTGGGACTGATTGTACACAGCAGTAACACAGTGGGGTGTGGGACTGATTGTACACAGCAGTAACACAGTGGGGTGTGGGACTGATTGTACACAGCAGTAACACAGTGGGGTGTGGGACTGATTGTACACAGCAGTAACACAGTGGGGTGTGGGACTGATTGTACACAGCAGTAACACAGTGGGGTGTGGGACTGATTGTACACAGCAGTAACACAGTGGGGTGTGGGACTGATTGTACACAGCAGTAACACAGTGGGGTGTGGGACTGATTGTACACAGCAGTAACACAGTGGGGTGTGGGACTGATTGTACACAGCAGTAACACAGTGGGGTGTGGGACTGATTGTACACAGCAGTAACACAGTGGGGTGTGGGACTGATTGTACACAGCAGTAACACAGTGGGGTGTGGGACTGATTGTACACAGCAGTAACACAGTGGGGTGTGGGACTGATTGTACACAGCAGTAACACAGTGGAGAGTGGGACTGATTGTACACAGTAACACAGTGGGGTGTGGGACTGATTGTACACAGCAGTAACACAGTGGGGAGTGGGACTGATTGTACACAGCAGTAACACAGTGGGGTGTGGGACTGATTGTACACAGCAGTAACACAGTGGGGTGTGGGACTGATTGTACACAGCAGTAACACAGGGGGGTGTGGGACTGATTGTACACAGCAGTAACACAGTGGGGTGTGGGACTGATTGTACACAGCAGTAACACAGTGGGGTGTGGGACTGATTGTACACAGCAGTAACACAGTGGGGTGTGGGACTGATTGTACACAGCAGTAACACAGTGGGGAGTGGGACTGATTGTACACAGCAGTAACACAGTGGGCTGTGGGACTCATTGTACACAGCAGTAACACAGTGGGGTGTGGGACTGATTGTACACAGCAGTAACACAGTGGGGTGTGGGACTGATTGTACACAGCTGGAACACAGTGGGGTGTGGGACTGATTGTACACAGCAGTAACACAGTGAAGAGTGGGACTGATTGTACACTGCAGTAACAGAGTGGGGAGTGGGACTGATTGTACACAGCAGTAACACAGTGGGGTGTGGGACTGATTGTACACAGCAGTAACACAGTGGGGTGTGGGACTGATTGTACACAGCAGTAACACAGTGGGGTGTGGGACTGATTGTACACAGCAGTAACACAGTGGGGTGTGGGACTGATTGTACACAGCAGTAACACAGTGGGGTGTGGGACTGATTGTACACAGCAGTAACACAGTGGGGTGTGGGACTGATTGTACACAGCAGTAACACAGTGGGGTGTGGGACTGATTGTACACAGCAGTAACACAGTGGGGTGTGGGACTGATTGTACACAGCAGTAACACAGTGGGGTGTGGGACTGATTGTACACAGCAGTAACACAGTGGGGTGTGGGACTGATTGTACACAGCAGTAACACAGTGGGGTGTGGGACTGATTGTACACAGCAGTAACACAGTGGGGTGTGGGACTGATTGTACACAGCAGTAACACAGTGGGCTGTGGGACTGATTGTACACAGCAGTAACACAGTGGGGTGTGGGACTGATTGTACACAGCAGTAACACCGTGGGCTGTGGGACTGATTGTACACAGCAGTAACACAGTGGGGTGTGGGACTGATTGTACACAGCAGTAACACAGTGGGGTGTGGGACTGATTGTACACAGCAGTAACACAGTGGGGTGTGGGACTGATTGTACACAGCAGTAACACAGTGGGGAGTGGGACTGATTGTACACAGCAGTAACACAGTGGGGTGTGGGACTGATTGTACACAGCAGTAACACAGTGGGGTGTGGGACTGATTGTACACAGCAGTAACACAGTGGGGTGTGGGACTGATTGTACACAGCAGTAACACAGTGGGGTGTGGGACTGATTGTACACAGCAGTAACACAGTGGGGTGTGGGACTGATTGTACACAGCAGTAACACAGTGGGGTGTGGGACTGATTGTACACAGCAGTAACACAGTGGGGTGTGGGACTGATTGTACACAGCAGTAACACAGTGGGGTGTGGGACTGATTGTACACAGCAGTAACACAGTGGGGTGTGGGACTGATTGTACACAGCAGTAACACAGTGGGGTGTGGGACTGATTGTACACAGCAGTAACACAGTGGGGTGTGGGACTGATTGTACACAGCAGTAACACAGTGGGTGTGGGACTGATTGTACACAGCAGTAACACAGTGGGGTGTGGGACTGATTGTACACAGCAGTAACACAGTGGGGTGTGGGACTGATTGTACACAGCAGTAACACAGTGGGGTGTGGGACTGATTGTACACAGCACTAACACAGTGGGGAGTGGGACTGATTGTACACAGCAGTAACACAGTGGGGTGTGGGACTGATTGTACAGAGCAGTAACACAGTGGGGTGTGGGACTGATTGTACACAGCAGTAACACAGTGGGGTGTGCGACTGATTGTACACAGCAGTAACACAGTGGGGTGTGGGACTGATTGTACACAGCAGTAACACAGTGGGGTGTGGGACTGATTGTACACAGCAGTAACACAGTGGGTGTGGGACTGATTGTACACAGCAGTAACACAGTGGGGTGTGGGACTGATTGTACAGAGCAGTAACACAGTGGGGTTTGGGACTGATTGTACACAGCAGTAAAACAGTGGGGTGTGCGACTTATAGTACACAGCAGTAACACAGTGGGCTGTGGGACTGATTGTACACAGCAGTAACACAGTGGGGTGTGGGACTGATTGTACACAGCAGTAACACAGTGGGGTGTGGGACTGATTGTACACAGCAGTAACACAGTGGGGTGTGGGACTGATTGTACACAGCAGTAACACAGTGGGGTGTGGGACTGATTGTACACAGCAGTAACACAGTGGGGTGTGGGACTGATTGTACACAGCAGTAACACAGTGGGGTGTGGGACTGATTGTACACAGCAGTAACACAGTGGGGTGTGGGACTGATTGTACACAGCAGTAACACAGTGGGGTGTGGGACTGATTGTACACAGCAGTAACACAGTGGGGTGTGGGACTGATTGTACACAGCAGTAACACAGTGGGGTGTGGGACTGATTGTACACAGCAGTAACACAGTGGGGTGTGGGACTGATTGTACACAGCAGTAACACAGTGGGGTGTGGGACTGATTGTACACAGCAGTAACACAGTGGGGTGTGGGACTGATTGTACACAGCAGTAACACAGTGGGTGTGGGACTGATTGTACACAGCAGTAACACAGTGGGGTGTGGGACTGATTGTACACAGCAGTAACACAGTGGGGTGTGGGACTGATTGTACACAGCAGTAACACAGTGGGGTGTGGGACTGATTGTACACAGCAGTAACACAGTGGGGTGTGGGACTGATTGTACACAGCAGTAACACAGTGGGGTGTGGGACTGATTGTACACAGCAGTAACACAGTGGGGTGTGGGACTGATTGTACACAGCAGTAACACAGTGGGGAGTGGGACTGATTGTACACAGCAGTAACACAGTGGGTGTGGGACTGATTGTACACAGCAGTAACACAGTGGGGTGTGGGACTGATTGTACACAGCAGTAACACAGTGGGGTGTGGGACTGATTGTACACAGCAGTAACACAGTGGGGTGTGGGACTGATTGTACACAGCAGTAACACAGTGGGGTGTGGGACTGATTGTACACAGCAGTAACACAGTGGGGTGTGGGACTGATTGTACACAGCAGTAACACAGTGGGGTGTGGGACTGATTGTACACAGCAGTAACACAGTGGGGTGTGGGACTGATTGTACACAGCAGTAACACAGTGGGGTGTGGGACTGATTGTACACAGCAGTAACACAGTGGGGTGTGGGACTGATTGTACACAGCAGTAACACAGTGGGGTGTGGGACTGATTGTACACAGCAGTAACACAGTGGGGTGTGGGACTGATTGTACACAGCAGTAACACAGTGGGGTGTGGGACTGATTGTACACAGCAGTAACACAGTGGGGTGTGGGACTGATTGTACACAGCAGTAACACAGTGGGGTGTGGGACTGATTGTACACAGCAGTAACACAGTGGGGTGTGGGACTGATTGTACACAGCAGTAACACAGTGGGGTGTGGGACTGATTGTACACAGCAGTAACACAGTGGGGTGTGGGACTGATTGTACACAGCAGTAACACAGTGGGGTGTGGGACTGATTGTACACAGCAGTAACACAGTGGGGTGTGGGACTGATTGTACACAGCAGTAACACAGTGGGGTGTGGGACTGATTGTACACAGCAGTAACACAGTGGGGTGTGGGACTGATTGTACACAGCAGTAACACAGTGGGCTGTGGGACTGATTGTACACAGCAGTAACACAGTGGGGTGTGGGACTGATTGTACACAGCAGTAACACAGTGGGGCTGTGGGACTGATTGTACACAGCAGTAACACAGTGGGGTGTGGGACTGATTGTACACAGCAGTAACACAGTGGGGTGTGGGACTGATTGTACACAGCAGTAACACAGTGGGGTGTGGGACTGATTGTACACAGCAGTAACACAGTGGGGTGTGGGACTGATTGTACACAGCAGTAACACAGTGGGTGTGGGACTGATTGTACACAGCAGTAACACAGTGGGGTGTGGGACTGATTGTACACAGCAGTAACACAGTGGGGTGTGGGACTGATTGTACACAGCAGTAACACAGTGGGGTGTGGGACTGATTGTACACAGCAGTAACACAGTGGGGTGTGGGACTGATTGTACACAGCAGTAACACAGTGGGGTGTGGGACTGATTGTACACAGCAGTAACACAGTGGGGTGTGGGACTGATTGTACACAGCAGTAACACAGTGGGGTGTGGGACTGATTGTACACAGCAGTAACACAGTGGGGTGTGGGACTGATTGTACACAGCAGTAACACAGTGGGGTGTGGGACTGATTGTACACAGCAGTAACACAGTGGGGTGTGGGACTGATTGTACACAGCAGTAACACAGTGGGGTGTGGGACTGATTGTACACAGCAGTAACACAGTGGGGTGTGGGACTGATTGTACACAGCAGTAACACAGTGGGGTGTGGGACTGATTGTACACAGCAGTAACACAGTGGGGTGTGGGACTGATTGTACACAGCAGTAACACAGTGGGGTGTGGGACTGATTGTACACAGCAGTAACACAGTGGGGTGTGGGACTGATTGTACACAGCAGTAACACAGTGGGGTGTGGGACTGATTGTACACAGCAGTAACACAGTGGGGTGTGGGACTGATTGTACACAGCAGTAACACAGTGGGGTGTGGGACTGATTGTACACAGCAGTAACACAGTGGGGTGTGGGACTGATTGTACACAGCAGTAACACAGTGGGGTGTGGGACTGATTGTACACAGCAGTAACACAGTGGGGTGTGGGACTGATTGTACACAGCAGTAACACAGTGGGGTGTGGGACTGATTGTACACAGCAGTAACACAGTGGGGTGTGGGACTGATTGTACACAGCAGTAACACAGTGGGGTGTGGGACTGATTGTACACAGCAGTAACACAGTGGGGTGTGGGACTGATTGTACACAGCAGTAACACAGTGGGGTGTGGGACTGATTGTACACAGCAGTAACACAGTGGGGTGTGGGACTGATTGTACACAGCAGTAACACAGTGGGGTGTGGGACTGATTGTACACAGCAGTAACACAGTGGGGTGTGGGACTGATTGTACACAGCAGTAACACAGTGGGGTGTGGGACTGATTGTACACAGCAGTAACACAGTGGGGTGTGGGACTGATTGTACACAGCAGTAACACAGTGGGGTGTGGGACTGATTGTACACAGCAGTAACACAGTGGGGTGTGGGACTGATTGTACACAGCAGTAACACAGTGGGGTGTGGGACTGATTGTACACAGCAGTAACACAGTGGGGTGTGGGACTGATTGTACACAGCAGTAACACAGTGGGGTGTGGGACTGATTGTACACAGCAGTAACACAGTGGGGTGTGGGACTGATTGTACACAGCAGTAACACAGTGGGGTGTGGGACTGATTGTACACAGCAGTAACACAGTGGGGTGTGGGACTGATTGTACACAGCAGTAACACAGTGGGGTGTGGGACTGATTGTACACAGCAGTAACACAGTGGGGTGTGGGACTGATTGTACACAGCAGTAACACAGTGGGGTGTGGGACTGATTGTACACAGCAGTAACACAGTGGGGAGTGGGACTGATTGTACACAGCAGTAACACAGTGGGGTGTGGGACTGATTGTACACAGCAGTAACACAGTGGGGTGTGGGACTGATTGTACACAGCAGTAACACAGTGGGGTGTGGGACTGATTGTACACAGCAGTAACACAGTGGGGTGTGGGACTGATTGTACACAGCAGTAACACAGTGGGGTGTGGGACTGATTGTACACAGCAGTAACACAGTGGGGTGTGGGACTGATTGTACACAGCAGTAACACAGTGGGGTGTGGGACTGATTGTACACAGCAGTAACACAGTGGGGTGTGGGACTGATTGTACACAGCAGTAACACAGTGGGGTGTGGGACTGATTGTACACAGCAGTAACACAGTGGGGTGTAGGACTGATTGTACACAGTAACACAGTGGGGTGTGGGACTAATTGTACACAGCAGTAACACAGTGGGCTGTGGGACTGATTGTACACAGCAGTAACACAGTGGGGTGTGGGACTGATTGTACACAGCAGTAACACAGTGGGGTGTGGGACTGATTGTACACAGCAGTAACACAGTGGGGTGTGGGACTGATTGTACACAGCAGTAACACAGTGGGGTGTGGGACTGATTGTACACAGCAGTAACACAGTGGGGTGTGGGACTGATTGTACACAGCAGTAACATAATGGGGTGCGAGACTGATTGTACACAGCAGTAACACAGTGGGGTGTGGGACTGATTGTACACAGCAGTAACACAGTGGGGTGTGGGACTGATTGTACACAGCAGTAACACAGTGGGGAGTGGGACTGATTGTACACAGCAGTAACACAGTGGGCTGTGGGACTGATTGTACACAGCAGTAACACAGAGGGGTGTGGGACTGATTGTACACAGCAGTAACACAGTGGGGTGTGGGACTGATTGTACACAGCAGTAACACAGTGGGGTGTGGGACTGATTGTACACAGCAGTAACACAGTGGGGTGTGGGACTGATTGTACACAGCAGTAACACAGTGGGGTGTGGGACTGATTGTACACAGCAGTAACACAGTGGGGTGTGGGACTGATTGTACACAGCAGTAACACAGTGGGGTGTGGGACTGATTGTACACAGCAGTAACACAGTGGGGAGTGGGACTGATTGTACACAGCAGTAACACAGTGGGGTGTGGGACTGATTGTACACAGCAGTAACACAGTGGGGTGTGGGACTGATTGTACACAGCAGTAACACAGTGGGGTGTGGGACTGATTGTACACAGCAGTAACACAGTGGGGTGTGGGACTGATTGTACACAGCAGTAACACAGTGGGGTGTGGGACTGATTGTACACAGCAGTAACACAGTGGGGTGTGGGACTGATTGTACACAGCAGTAACACAGTGGGGTGTGGGACTGATTGTACACAGCAGTAACACAGTGGGGTGTGGGACTGATTGTACACAGCAGTAACACAGTGGGGTGTGGGACTGATTGTACACAGCAGTAACACAGTGGGGTGTGGGACTGATTGTACACAGCAGTAACACAGTGGGGTGTGGGACTGATTGTACACAGCAGTAACACAGTGGGGTGTGGGACTGATTGTACACAGCAGTAACACAGTGGGGTGTGGGACTGATTGTACACAGCAGTAACACAGTGGGGTGTGGGACTGATTGTACACAGCAGTAACACAGTGGGGTGTGGGACTGATTGTACACAGCAGTAACACAGTGGGGTGTGGGACTGATTGTACACAGCAGTAACACAGTGGGGTGTGGGACTGATTGTACACAGCAGTAACACAGTGGGGTGTGGGACTGATTGTACACAGCAGTAACACAGTGGGCTGTGGGACTGATTGTACACAGCAGTAACACAGTGGGGTGTGGGACTGATTGTACACAGCAGTAACACAGTGGGGTGTGGGACTGATTGTACACAGCAGTAACACAGTGGGGTGTGGGACTGATTGTACACAGCAGTAACACAGTGGGGTGTGGGACTGATTGTACACAGCAGTAACACAGTGGGGTGTGGGACTGATTGTACACAGCAGTAACACAGTGGGGTGTGGGACTGATTGTACACAGCAGTAACACAGTGGGGTGTGGGACTGATTGTACACAGCAGTAACACAGTGGGGTGTGGGACTGATTGTACACAGCAGTAACACAGTGGGGTGTGGGACTGATTGTACACAGCAGTAACACAGTGGGGTGTGGGACTGATTGTACACAGCAGTAACACAGTGGGCTGTGGGACTGATTGTACACAGCAGTAACACAGTGGGGTGTGGGACTGATTGTACACAGCAGTAACACAGTGGGGTGTGGGACTGATTGTACACAGCAGTAACACAGTGGGGTGTGGGACTGATTGTACACAGCAGTAACACAGTGGGGTGTGGGACTGATTGTACACAGCAGTAACACAGTGGGGTGTGGGACTGATTGTACACAGCAGTAACACAGTGGGGTGTGGGACTGATTGTACACAGCAGTAACACAGTGGGGTGTGGGACTGATTGTACACAGCAGTAACACAGTGGGGTGTGGGACTGATTGTACACAGCAGTAACACAGTGGGGTGTGGGACTGATTGTACACAGCACTAACACAGTGGGGTGTGGGACTGATTGTACACAGCAGTAACACAGTGGGGTGTGGGACTGATTGTACACAGCAGTAACACAGTGGGGTGTGGGACTGATTGTACACGGCACTAACACAGTGGGGTGTGGGACTCATTGTACACAGCAGTAACAATGGGGGCTGTGGGACTCATTGTACACAGCAGTAACACAGTGGGGTGTGGGACTGATTGTACACAGCAGTAACACAGTGGGGTGTGGGACTGATTGTACACAGCAGGAAAACAGTGGGGTGTGGGACTGATTGTACACAGCAGTAATACAGTGGGGTGTGGGACTGATTGTACACAGCAGTAACACAGTGGGGTGTGGGACTGATTGTACACAGCAGTAACACAGTGGGGTGTGGGACTGATTGTACACAGCAGTAACACAGTGGGGTGTGGGACTGATTGTACACAGCAGTAACACAGTGGGGTGTGGGACTGATTGTACACAGCAGTAACACAGTGGGGTGTGGGACTGATTGTACACAGCAGTAACACAGTGGGGTGTGGGACTGATTGTACACAGCAGTAAAACAGTGGGGTGTGGGACTGATTGTTCACAGCAGGAAAACAGTGGGGTGTGGGACTGATTGTACACAGCAGTAATACAGTGGAGAGTGGGACTGATTGTACACAGCAGTAACACAGTGGGGTGTGGGACTGATTGTACACAGCAGTAACACAGTGGGGAGTGGGACTGATTGTACACAGCAGTAACACAGTGGGGTGTGGGACTGATTGTACACAGCAGTAACACAGTGGGGTGTGGGACTGATTGTACACAGCAGTAACACAGTGGGGTGTGGGACTGATTGTACACAGCAGTAACACAGTGGGGTGTGGGACTGATTGTACACAGCAGTAACACAGTGGGGTGTGGGACTGATTGTACACAGCAGTAACACAGTGGGGTGTGGGACTGATTGTACACAGCAGTAACACAGTGGGGTGTGGGACTGATTGTACACAGCAGTAACACAGTGGGGTGTGGGACTGATTGTACACAGCAGTAACACAGTGGGGTGTGGGACTGATTGTACACAGCAGTAACACAGTGGGGTGTGGGACTGATTGTACACAGCAGTAACACAGTGGGAGTGGGACTGATTGTACACAGCAGTAACACAGTGGGTGTGGGACTGATTGTACACAGCAGTAACACAGTGGGGTGTGGGACTGATTGTACACAGCAGTAACACAGTGGGCTGTGGGACTGATTGTACACAGCAGTAACACAGTGGGGTGTGGGACTGATTGTACACTGCAGTAACACAGTGGGGTGTGGGACTGATTGTACACAGCAGTAACACTGTGGGGTTTGGGACAGATTGTACACAGCAGTAACACAGTGGGGTGTGGGACTCATTGTACACAGCAGTAACAAAGTGGGCTGTGGGACTCATTGTAAACAGCAGTAACACAGTGGGGTGTGGGACTGATTGTACACAGCAGGAACACAGTGGGTGTTGGACTGATTGTACACAACAGTAACACAGTGGGGTGTGGGACTGATTGTACACAGCAGTAACATAGTGGGGAGTGGGACTGATTGTAAACAGCAGTAACACAGTGGGCTGTGGGACTCATTCTACACAGCAGTAACACAGTGGGGAGTGGGACTGATTGTACACAGCAGTAACACAGTGGGCTGTGGGACTCATGGTACACAGCAGTAAAACAGAAAGGTGTGGGACTGATTGTACACAGCAGTAACACAGTGGGGTGTGGGACTGATTGTACACAGCAGTAATACAGTGAGGTGTGGGACTGATTGTACACAGCAGTAACACAGAGGGGTGTGGGACTGATTGTACACAGCAGTAACACAGTGGGGAGTGGGACTGATTGTACACAGCAGTAACACAGTGGGGAGTGGGACTCATTGTACACAGCAGTAACACAGTGGGGTGTGGGACTGATTGTACACAGCAGTAACACAGTGGGGTGTGGGACTGATTGTACACAGCAGTAACACAGTGGGGTGTGGGACTGATTGTACACAGCAGTAACACAGTGGGGTGTGGGACTGATTGTACACAGCAGTAACACAGTGGGGTGTGGGACTGATTGTACACAGCAGTAACACAGTGGGGTGTGGGACTGATTGTACACAGCAGTAACACAGTGGGGTGTGGGACTGATTGTACACAGCAGTAACACAGTTGGGAGTGGGACTGATTGTACACAGCAGTAACACAGTGGGGTGTGGGACTGATTGTACACAGCAGTAACACAGTGGGGAGTGGGACTGATTGTACACAGCAGTAACACAGTGGGGTGTGGGACTGATTGTACACTGCAGTAACAGAGTGGGGAGAGGGACTGATTTAACACAGCAATAACACAGTGGGGAGTGGGACTGACTGTACACAGCAGTAACACAGTGGGGTTTGGGACTGATTGTACACAGCAGTAACACAGTTGGGAGTGGGACTGACTGTACACAGCAGTAACACAGTGGGGTGTTGGATTGATTGTACACTGCAGTAACACAGTGGGGAGTGGGACTGATTGTACACAGCAGTAACACAGTGGGGTGTGGGACTGATTGTACACTGCAGTAACACAGTGGGGTGTGGGACTGATTGTACACAGCAGTAACACAGTGGGGTGTGGGACTGATTGTACACAGCAGTAACACAGTGGGGTGTGGGACTGATTGTACACAGCAGTAACACAGTGGGGTGTGGGACTGATTGTACACAGCAGTAACACAGTGGGGTGTGGGACTGATTGTACACAGCAGTAACACAGTGGGGTGTGGGACTGATTGTACACAGCAGTAACACAGTGGGGTGTGGGACTGATTGTACACAGCAGTAACACAGTGGGGTGTGGGACTGATTGTACACAGCAGTAACACAGTGGGTGTGGGACTGATTGTACACAGCAGTAACACAGTGGGGTGTGGGACTGATTGTACACAGCAGTAACACAGTGGGCTGTGGGACTGATTGTACACAGCAGTAACACAGTGGGGTGTGGGACTGATTGTACACAGCAGTAACACAGTGGGGTGTGGGACTGATTGTACACAGCAGTAACACAGTGGGGAGTGGGACTGATTGTACACAGCAGTAACACAGTGGGGTGTGGGACTGATTGTACACAGCAGTAACACAGTGGGTGTGGGACAGATTGTACACAGCAGTAACACAGTGGGGAGTGGGACTGATTGTACACAGCAGTAACACAGTGGGGTGTGGGACTGATTGTACACAGCAGTAACACAGTGGAGTGTGGGACTGATTGTACACAGCAGTAACATAGTGGGGTGTGGGACTGATTGTACACAGCAGTAACACAGTGGGCTGTGGGACTGATTGTACACAGCAGTAACACAGTGGGGTGTGGGACTGATTGTACACTGCAGTGAAGCAGTGGGGTGAGGGACTGATTGTACACAGCAGTAAAACAGTGGTGTGTGGGACTGATTGTACACAGCAGTAACACAGTGGGGTGTGGGACTGATTGTACACAGCAGTAAAACAGTGGACTGTGGGACTCATTGTACACAGCAGTAACACAGTGGGGTGTGGGACTGATTGTACACAGCAGTAACACCTTGGGCTGTGGGACTGATTGTACACAGCAGTAACACAGTGGGGTGTGGGACTGATTATACACAGCAGTAACACAGTGGGGATTGGGACTGATTGTACACAGCAGTAACACAGTGGGGAGTGGGACTGATTGTACACAGTAACACAGTGGGGAGTGGGACTGATTGTACACAGCAGTAACACAGTGGGGTGTGGGACTGATTGGACACTGCAGTAACACAGTGGAGTGTGGGACTGATTGTACACAGCAGTAACACAGTGGGGTGTGGGACTGATTGTACACAGCAGTAACACAGTGGGGTGTGGGACTGATTGTACACAGCAGTAACAGAGTGGGGTGTGGGACTGATTGTACACAGCAGTAACACCGTGGGGTGTGGGACTGATTGTACACAGTAACACAGTGGGGTGTGGGACTGATTGTACACTGCAGTAACACAGTGGAGTGAGGGACTAATTGTACACAGCAGTAACACAGTGGGGAGTGGGACTGATTGTACACAGCAGTAACACAGTGGAGTGTGGGACTGATTGTACACAGCAGTAACATAGTGGGGTGTGGGACTGATTGTACACAGCAGTAACACAGTGGGCTGTGGGACTGATTGTACACAGCAGTAACACAGTGGGGTGTGGGACTGATTGTACACAGCAGTAACACAGTGGGGTGTGGGACTGATTGTACACAGCAGTAACACAGTGGGGTGTGGGACTGATTGTACACAGCAGTAACACAGTGGGGTGTGGGACTGATTGTACACAGCAGTAACACAGTGGGGAGTGGGACTGATTGTACACAGCAGTAACACAGTGGGGTGTGGGACTGATTGTACACAGCAGTAACACAGTGGGGTGTGGGACTGATTGTACACAGCAGTAACACAGTGGGGTGTGGGACTGATTGTACACAGCAGTAACACAGTGGGGTGTGGGACTGATTGTACACAGCAGTAACACAGTGGGGTGTGGGACTGAGTGTACACAGCAGTAACACAGTGGGGTGTGGGACTGATTGTACACAGCAGTAACACAGTGGGGTGTGGGACTGATTGTACACAGCAGTAACACAGTGGGGTGTGGGACTGATTGTACACAGCAGTAAAACAGTGGGGAGTGGGACTGATTGTAAACAGCAGTAACACAGTGGGGAGTGGGACTGATTGTACACAGCAGTAACACAGTGGGGTGTGGGACTGATTGTACACAGCAGTAACACAGTGGGGTGTGGGACTGATTGTACACAGCAGTAACACAGTGGGGTGTGGGACTGATTGTACACAGCAGTAACACAGTGGGGTGTGGGACTGATTGTACACAGCAGTAACACAGTGGGGTGTGGGAGTGATTGTACACAGCAGTAACACAGTGGGGTGTGGGACTGATTGTACACAGCAGTAACACAGTGGGGTGTGGGACTGATTGTACACAGCAGTAACACAGTGGGGAGTGGGACTGATTGTACACAGCAGTAACACAGTGGAGTGTGGGACTGATTGTACACAGCAGTAACACAGTGGGGTGTGGGACTGATTGTACACAGCAGTAACACAGTGGGCTGTGGGACTGATTGTACACAGCAGTAACACAGTGGGGTGTGGGACTGATTGTACACTGCAGTAACACAGTGGGGTGTGGGACTGATTGTACACAGCAGTAACACAGTGGGGTTTGGGACTGATTGTACACAGCAGTAACACAGTGGGGTGTGGGACTCATTGTACACAGCAGTAACAAAGTGGGCTGTGGGACTCATTGTACACAGCAGTAACACAGTGGGGTGTGGGACTGATTGTACACAGCAGGAACACAGTGGGTGTTGGACTGATTGTACACAACAGTAACACAGTGGGGTGTGGGACTGATTGTACACAGCAGTAACATAGTGGGGAGTGGGACTGATTGTAAACAGCAGTAACACAGTGGGCTGTGGGACTCATTCTACACAGCAGTAACACAGTGGGGTGTGGGACTGATTGTACACAGCAGTAAAACAGCGGGGTGTGGGACTGATTGTACACAGCAGTAACACAGTGGGGTGTGGGACTGATTGTACACAGCAGTAACACAGTGGGGTGTGGGACTGATTGTACACAGCAGTAACACAGTGGGGTGTGGGACTGATTGTACACAGCAGCAACACAGTGGGGTGTGGGACTGATTGTACACAGCAGTAACACAGTGGGCTGTGGGACTGATTGTACACAGCAGTAAAACAGTGGGGAGAGGGACTGATTGTACACAGCAGTAACACAGTGGGGTGTGGGACTGATTGTACACAGCAGTAACACAGTGGGGAGTGGGATTGATTGTACACAGCAGTAACACAGTGGGGTGTGGGACTGATTGTACACAGCAGTAACACAGTGGGGTGTGGGACTGATTGTACACAGCAGTAACACAGTGGGGTGTGGGACTGATTGTACACAGCAGGAACACAGTGGGGTGTGGGACTGATTGTACACAGCAGTAACACAGTGGGGTGTGGGACTGATTGTACACAGCAGTAACACAGTGGGGTGTGGGACTGATTGTACACAGCAGTAACACAGTGGGCTGTGGGACGCATTGTACACAGCAGTAACACAGTGGGGTGTGGGACTGATTGTACACAGCAGTAAAACAGTGGGCTGTGGGACTCATTGTACACAGCAGTAACACAGTGGGGTGTGGGACTCATTGTACACAGCAGTAACACAGTGGGGTGTGGGACTGATTGTACGCAGCAGGAACACAGTGGGGTGTGGGACTGATTGTACACAGCAGTAACACAGTGAAGAGTGGGACTGATTGTACACAGCAGTAACACAGTGGGGTGTGGGACTGATTGTACACAGCAGTAACACAGTGGGGTGTGGGATTGATTATACACAGCAGTAACACAGTGGGGAGTGGGACTGATTGTACACAGCAGTAACACAGTGGGCTGTGGGACTGATTGTACACAGCAGTAATACAGTGGGGAGTGGGACTGATTGTACACAGCAGTAACACAGTGGGGAGTGGGATTGATTGTACACAGCAGTAACACAGTGGGGAGTGGGACTGATTGTACACAGCAGTAACACAGTGGGGTGTGGGACTGATTGTACACAGCAGTAACACAGTGGGGTGTGGCACTGATTGTACACAGCAGTAACACAGTGGGGTGTGGGACTGATTGTACACAGCAGTAACACAGTGGGGTGTGGGACTCATTGCACACAGCAGTAACACAGTGGGGTGTGGGACTGATTGTACACAGCAGTAACACAGTGGGGTGTGGGACTGATTGTACACAGCAGTAACACAGTGGGCTGTGGGACGCATTGTACACAGCAGTAACATAGTGGGGTGTGGGACTGATTGTACACAGCAGTAACACAGTGGGCTGTGGGACTCATTGTACACAGCAGTAACACAGTGGGGAGTGGGGCTGATTGTACACAGCAGTAACACAGTGGGGTGTGGGACTGATTGTACACAGCAGTAACACAGTGGGATGTGGGACTGATTGTACACAGGAGTCACACAGTGGGGTGTGGGACTGATTGTACACAGCAGTAACACAGTGGGGTGTGGGACTGATTGTACACTGCAGTAACACAGTGGGGTGTGGGACTGATTGTACACAGCAGTAACACAGTGGGGTTTGGGACAGATTGTACACAGCAGTAACACAGTGGGGTGTGGGACTCATTGTACACAGCAGTAACAAAGTGGGCTGTGGGACTCATTGTACACAGCAGTAACACAGTGGGGTGTGGGACTGATTGTACACAGCAGGAACACAGTGGGTGTTGGACTGATTGTACACAACAGTAACACAGTGGGGTGTGGGACTGATTGTACACAGCAGTAACATAGTGGGGAGTGGGACTGATTGTAAACAGCAGTAACACAGTGGGCTGTGGGACTCATTCTACACAGCAGTAACACAGTGGGGTGTGGGACTGATTGTACACAGCAGTAAAACAGCGGGGTGTGGGACTGATTGTACACAGCAGTAACACAGTGGGGTGTGGGACTGATTGTACACAGCAGTAACACAGTGGGGTGTGGGACTGATTGTACACAGCAGTAACACAGTGGGGTGTGGGACTGATTGTACACAGCAGCAACACAGTGGGGTGTGGGACTGATAGTACACAGCAGTAACACAGTGGGGAGAGGGACTGATTGTTCACAGCAGTAACACAGTGGGGTGTGGGACTGATTGTACACAGCAGTAACACAGTGGGGAGAGGGACTGATTGTTCACAGCAGTAACACAGTGGGGTGTGGGACTGATTGTACACAGCAGTAAAACAGTGGGGAGAGGGACTGATTGTTCACAGCAGTAACACAGTGGGGTGTGGGACTGATTGTACACAGCAGTAACACAGTGGGGAGTGGGATTGATTGTACACAGCAGTAACACAGAGGGGTGTGGGACTGATTGTACACAGCAGTAACACAGTGGGGTGTGGGACTGATTGTACACAGCAGGAACACAGTGGGGTGTGGGACTGATTGTACACCGCAGTAACACAGTGGGCTGTGGGACTCATTGTACACAGCAGTAACACAGTGGGGTGTGGGACTCACTGTACACAGCAGTAACACAGTGGGGTGTGGGACTGATTGTACGCAACAGGAACACAGTGGGGTGTGGGACTGATTGTACACAGCAGTAACACAGTGAAGAGTGGGACTGATTGTACACAGCAGTAACACAGTGGAGTGTGGGACTGATTGTACACAGCAGTAACATAGTGGGGTGTGGGACTGATTGTACACAGCAGTAACACAGTGGGCTGTGGGACTGATTGTACACAGCAGTAACACAGTGGGGTGTGGGACTGATTGTACACAGCAGTAACACAGTGGGCTGTGGGACTGATTGTACACAGCAGTAACACAGTGGGGTGTGGGACTGATTGTACACAGCAGTAACACAGTGGGGTGTGGGACTGATTGTACACAGCAGTAACACAGTGGGCTGTGGGACTGATTGTACACAGCAGTAACACAGTGGGGTGTGGGACTGATTGTACACAGCAGTAACACAGTGGGGTGTGGGACTGATTGTACACAGCAGTAACACAGTGGGGTGTGGGACTGATTGTACACAGCAGTAACACAGTGGGGAGTGGGACTGATTGTACACAGCAGTAACACAGTGGGCTGTGGGACTGATTGTACACAGCAGTAACACAGTGGGGTGTGGGACTGATTGTACACAGCAGTAACACAGTGGGGTGTGGGACTGATTGTACACAGCAGTAACACAGTGGGGTGTGGGACTGATTGTACACAGCAGTAACACAGTGGGGTGTGGGACTGATTGTACACAGCAGTAACACAGTGGGGTGTGGGACTGATTGTACACAGCAGTAACACAGTGGGGTGTGGGACTGATTGTACACAGCAGTAACACAGTGGGCTGTGGGACTCATTGTACACAGCAGTAACACAGTGGGGTGTGGGACTGATTGTACACAGCAGTAACACAGTGGGGTGTGGGACTGATTGTACACAGCAGTAACACAGTGGGGAGTGGGACTGATTGTACACAGCAGTAACACAGTGGAGTGTGGGACTGATTGTACACAGCAGTAACACAGTGGGGTGTGGGACTGATTGTACACAGCAGTAACACAGTGGGGTGTGGGACTGATTGTACACAGCAGTAACACAGTGGGGTGTGGGACTGATTGTACACAGCAGTAACACAGTGGGGTGTGGGACTGATTGTACACAGCAGTAACACAGTGGGTGTGGGACTGATTGTACACAGCAGTAACACAGTGGGGTGTGGGACTGATTGTACACAGCAGTAACACAGAGGGGTGTGGGACTGATTGTACACAGCAGGAACACAGTGGGTGTGGGACTGATTGTACACAGCAGTAACACAGTGGGGCGTGGGACTGATTGTACACAGCAGTAACATAGTGGGGTGTGGGACTGATTGTACACAGCAGTAACACAGTGGGGTGTGGGACTGATTGTACACAGCAGTAACACCGTGGGGTGTGGGACTGATTGTACACAGCAGTAACACAGTGGGGTGTGGGACTGATTGTACACAGCAGTAACACAGTGGGGTGTGGGACTGATTGTACACAGCAGTAACACAGTGGGCTGTGGGACTGATTGTACACAGCAGTAACACAGTGGGGAGTGGGACTGATTGTACACAGCAGTAAGACAGTGGGGTGTGGGACTGATTGTACACAGCAGTAACACAGTGGGGTGTGGGACTGATTGTACACAGCAGTAACTCAGTGGGGTGTGGGACTGATTGTACACAGCAGTAACACAGTGGGGTGTGGGACTGATTGTACACAGCAGTAACACAGTGGGGTGTGGGACTGATTGTACACAGCAGTAACACAGTGGGGTGTGGGACTGATTGTACACAGCAGTAACACAGTGGTGTGTGGGACTGATTGTACACAGCAGTAACACAGTGGGGTGTGGGACTGATTGTACACAGCAGTAACACAGTGGGGTGTGGGACTGATTGTACACAGCAGTAACACAGTGGAGAGTGGGACTGATTGTACACAGCAGTAACACAGTGGGGTGTGGGACTGATTGTACACAGCAGTAACACAGTGGGGTGTGGGACTGATTGTACACAGCAGTAACACAGTGGGGTGTGGGACTGATTGTACACAGCAGTAACACAGTGGGGTGTGGGACTGATTGTACACAGCAGTAACACAGTGGGGATGTGGGACTGATTGTACACAGCAGTAACACAGTGGGGTGTGGGACTGATTGTACACAGCAGTAACACAGTGGGGTGTGGGACTGATTGTACACAGCAGTAACACAGTGGGGTGTGGGACTGATTGTACACAGCAGTAACACAGTGGGGTGTGGGACTGATTGTACACAGCAGTAACACAGTGGGGTGTGGGACTGATTGTACACAGCAGTAACACAGTGGGGTGTGGGACTGATTGTACACAGCAGTAACACAGTGGGGTGTGGGACTGATTGTACACAGCAGTAACACAGTGGGGTGTGGGACTGATTGTACACAGCAGTAACACAGTGGGGTGTGGGACTGATTGTACACAGCAGTAACACAGTGGGGTGTGGGACTGATTGTACACAGCAGTAACACAGTGGGGTGTGGGACTGATTGTACACAGCAGTAACACAGTGGGCTGTGGGACTGATTGTACACAGCAGTAACACAGTGGGGTGTGGGACTGATTGTACACAGCAGTAACACAGTGGGGTGTGGGACTGATTGTACACAGCAGTAACACAGTGGGGTGTGGGACTGATTGTACACAGCAGTAACACAGTGGGGTGTGGGACTGATTGTACACAGCAGTAACACAGTGGGGTGTGGGACTGATTGTACACAGCAGTAACACAGTGGGGAGAGGGACTGATTGTACACAGCAGTAACACAGTGGGGTGTGGGACTGATTGTACACAGCAGTAACACAGTGGGGTGTGGGACTGATTGTACACAGCAGTAACACAGTGGGGTGTGGGACTGATTGTACACAGCAGTAACACAGTGGGGTGTGGGACTGATTGTACACAGCAGTAACACAGTGGGGTGTGGGACTGATTGTACACAGCAGTAACACAGTGGGGTGTGGGACTGATTGTACACAGCAGTAACACAGTGGGCTGTGGGACTGATTGTACACAGCAGTAACACAGTGGGGTGTGGGACTGATTGTACACAGCAGTAACACAGTGGGGTGTGGGACTGATTGTACACAGCAGGAACACAGTGGGGTGTGGGACTGATTGTACACCGCAGTAACACAGTGGGCTGTGGGACTCATTGTACACAGCAGTAACACAGTGGGGTGTGGGACTCACTGTACACAGCAGTAACACAGTGGGGTGTGGGACTGATTGTACGCAGCAGGAACACAGTGGGGTGTGGGACTGATTGTACACAGCAGTAACACAGTGGGGAGTGGGACTCACTGTACACAGCAGTAACACAGTGGGGAGTGGGACTGATTGTACACAGCAGTAACACAGTGGGCTGTGGGACTGATTGTACACAGCAGTAACACAGTGGGGAGTGGGACTGATTGTACACAGCAGTAACACAGTGGGCTGTGGGACTGATTGTACACAGCAGTAACACAGTGGGCTGTGGGACTGATTGTACACAGCAGTAACACAGTGGGCTGTGGGACTGATTGTACACAGCAGTAACACAGTGGGGAGTGGGACTGATTGTACACAGCAGTAACACAGTGGGGAGTGGGACTGATTGTACACAGCAGTAACACAGTGGGGTGTGGGACTGATTGTACACAGCAGTAACACAGTGGGGTGTGGACTGATTGTACACAGCAGTAACACAGTGGGGTGTGGGACTGATTGTACACAGCAGTAACACAGTGGGGTGTGGGACTGATTGTACACAGCAGTAACACAGTGGGGTGTGGGACTGATTGTACACAGCAGTAACACAGTGGGGTGTGGGACTGATTGTACACAGCAGTAACACAGTGGGCTGTGGGACTGATTGTACACAGCAGTAACACAGTGGGGTGTGGGACTGATTGTACACAGCAGTAACACAGTGGGGTGTGGGACTGATTGTACACAGCAGTAACACAGTGGGGAGTGGGACTGATTGTACACAGCAGTAACACAGTGGGGTGTGGGACTGATTGTACACAGCAGTAACACAGTGGGATGTGGGACTGATTGTACACAGCAGTAACACAGTGGGGTGTGGGACTGATTGTACACAGCAGTAACACAGTGGGGTGTGGGACTGATTGTACACAGCAGTAACACAGTGGGGTGTGGGACTGATTGTACACAGCAGGAACACAGTGGGGTGTGGGACTGATTGTACACAGCAGTAACACAGTGGGCTGTGGGACTCATTGTACACAGCAGTAACACAGTGGGGTGTGGGACTCATTGTACACAGCAGTAACACAGTGGGGTGTGGGACTGATTGTACACAGCAGTAACACAGTGGGGTGTGGGACTGATTGTACACAGCATTAAAAGCGTGGGGAGTTGGACTCATTGTACACAGCAGTAACACAGTGGGGTGTGGGACTGATTGTACACAGCAGTAACACAGTGGGCTGTGGGACTGATTGTACACAGCAGTAACACAGTGGGGAGTGGGACTGATTGTACACAGCAGTAACACAGTGGGCTGTGGGACTGATTGTACACAGCAGTAACACAGTGGGCTGTGGGACTGATTGTACACAGCAGTAACACAGTGGGCTGTGGGACTGATTGTACACAGCAGTAACACAGTGGGGAGTGGGACTGATTGTACACAGCAGTAACACAGTGGGGAGTGGGACTGATTGTACACAGCAGTAACACAGTGGGGTGTGGGACTGATTGTACACAGCAGTAACACAGTGGGGTGTGGGACTGATTGTACACAGCAGTAACACAGTGGGGTGTGGGACTGATTGTACACAGCAGTAACACAGTGGGGTGTGGGACTCATTGTACACAGCAGTAACACAGTGGGGTGTGGGACTGATTGTACACAGCAGTAACACAGTGGGGTGTGGGACTGATTGTACACAGCAGTAACACAGTGGGCTGTGGGACTCATTGTACACAGCAGTAACACAGTGGGGTGTGGGACTGATTGTACACAGCAGTAACACAGTGGGCTGTGGGACTGATTGTACACAGCAGTAACACAGTGGGGAGTGGGGCTGATTGTACACAGCAGTAACACAGTGGGGTGTGGGACTGATTGTACACAGCAGTAACACAGTGGGATGTGGGACTGATTGTACACAGCAGTAACACAGTGGGCTGTGGGACTGATTGTACACAGCAGTAACACAGTGGAGTGTGGGACTGATTGTACACAGCAGTAACACAGTGGGCTGTGGGACTCATTGTACACAGCAGTAACACAGTGGGGTGTGGGACTGATTGTACACAGCAGTAACACAGTGGGGTGTGGGACTGATTGTACACAGCAGTAATACCTTGGGGTGTGGGACTGATTGTACACAGCAGTAACACAGTGGGGTGTGGGACTGATTGTACACAGCAGTAACACAGTGGGGTGTGGGACTGATTGTACACAGCAGTAACACAGTGGGGAGTGGGACTGATTGTACACAGCAGTAACACAGTGGGGTGTGGGACTGATTGTACACAGCAGTAACACAGTGGGGTGTGGGACTGATTGTACACAGCAGTAACACAGTGGGCTGTGGGACTGATTGTACACAGCAGTAACACAGTGGGGTGTGGGACTCATTGTACACAGCAGTAACACAGTGGGGTGTGGGACTGATTGTACACAGCAGTAACACAGTGGGCTGTGGGACTGATTGTACACAGCAGTAACACAGTGGGGTGTGGGACTGATTGTTCACAGCAGTAACACAGTGAGGAGTGGGATTGATTGTACACAGCAGTAACACAGTGGGGTGTGGGACTCATTGTACACAGCAGTAACACAGTGGGGTGTGGGACTGATTGTACACAGCAGTAACACAGTGGGCTGTGGGACTGATTGCACACAGCAGTAACACAGTGGGGAGTGGGACTGATTGTACACAGCAGTAACACAGTGGGGTGTGGGACTGATTGTACACAGCAGTAACACAGTGGGGTGTGGGACTGATTGTACACAGCAGTAACACAGTGGGGTGTGGGACTGATTGTACACAGCAGTAATACCTTGGGGTGTGGGACTGATTGTACACAGCAGTAACACAGTGGGGTGTGGGACTGATTGTACACAGCAGTAATACCTTGGGGTGTGGGACTGATTGTACACAGCAGTAACACAGTGGGGTGTGGGACTGATTGTACACAGCAGTAACACAGTGGGGAGTGGGACTGATTGTACACAGCAGTAACACAGTGGGCTGTGGGACTCATTGTACACAGCAGTAACACAGTGGGGTGTGGGACTGATTGTAAACAGCAGTAACACAGTGGGGTGTGGGACTGAATGTACACAGCAGTAACAAAGTGGGGTGTGGGACTGAATGTACACAGCAGTAACAAAGTGGGGAGTGGGACTGATTGTACACAGCAGTAATACCTTGAGGTGTGGGACTGATTGTACACAGCAGTAACACAGTGGGGTGTGGGACTGATTGTACACAGCAGTAAAACAGTGGGGAGTGGGACTGATTGTAAACAGCAGTAACACAGTGGGCTGGGGGACTCATTGTACACAGCAGTAAAACAGAAAGGTGTGGGACTGATTGTACACAGCAGTAACACAGTGGGGTGTGGGACTGATTGTACACAGCAGTAATACCTTGAGGTGTGGGACTGATTGTACACAGCAGTAACACAGTGGGGTGTGGGACTGATTGTACACAGCAGTAACACAGTGGGGTGTGGGACTGATTGTACACAGCAGTAACACAGTGGGGTGTGGGACTGATTGTACACAGCAGTAACAGAGTGGGGTGTGGGAGTGATTGTACACAGGAGTCACACAGTGGGGTGTGGGACTGATTGTACACAGCAGTAACAAAGTGGGGTGTGGGACTGATTGTACACAGCAGTAACACAGTGGGGAGTGGGACTGATTGTACACAGCAGTAACACAGTGGAGTGTGGGACTGATTGTACACAGCAGTAACATAGTGGGGTGTGGGACTGATTGTACACAGCAGTAACACAGTGGGCTGTGGGACTGATTGTACACAGCAGTAACACAGTGGGGTGTGGGACTGATTGTACACTGCAGTAACACAGTGGGGTGTGGGACTGATTGTACACAGCAGTAACACTGTGGGGTTTGGGACAGATTGTACACAGCAGTAACACAGTGGGGTGTGGGACTCATTGTACACAGCAGTAACAAAGTGGGATGTGGGACTCATTGTACACAGCAGTAACACAGTGGGGTGTGGGACTGATTGTACACAGCAGGAACACAGTGGGTGTTGGACTGATTGTACACAACAGTAACACAGTGGGGTGTGGGACTGATTGTACACAGCAGTAACATAGTGGGGAGTGGGACTGATTGTAAACAGCAGTAACACAGTGGGCTGTGGGACTCATTCTACACAGCAGTAACACAGTGGGGTGTGGGACTGATTGTACACAGCAGTAAAACAGCGGGGTGTGGGACTGATTGTACACAGCAGTAACACAGTGGGGTGTGGGACTGATTGTACACAGCAGTAACACAGTGGGGTGTGGGACTGATTGTACACAGCAGCAACACAGTGGGGTGTGGGACTGATTGTACACAGCAGTAACACAGTGGGCTGTGGGACTCATTGTACACAGCAGTAAAACAGTGGGGAGAGGGACTGATTGTACACAGCAGTAACACAGTGGGGTGTGGGACTGATTGTACACAGCAGTAACACAGTGGGGAGTGGGATTGATTGTACACAGCAGTAACACAGTGGGGTGTGGGACTGATTGTACACAGCAGTAACACAGTGGGGTGTGGGACTGATTGTACACAGCAGTAACACAGTGGGGTGTGGGACTGATTGTACACAGCAGGAACACAGTGGGGTGTGGGACTGATTGTACACAGCAGTAACACAGTGGGGTGTGGGACTGATTGTACACAGCAGTAACACAGTGGGGTGTGGGACTGATTGTACACAGCAGTAACACAGTGGGCTGTGGGACGCATTGTACACAGCAGTAACACAGTGGGGTGTGGGAGTAATTGTACACAGCAGTAAAACAGTGGGCTGTGGGACTCATTGTACACAGCAGTAACACAGTGGAGTGTGGGACTGATTGTACACAGCAGTAACACTGTGGGGTGTGGGACTGACTGTACACAGCAGTAACACAGTGGGCTGTGGGACTCATTGTACACAGCAGTAACACAGTGGGGTGTGGGACTCATTGTACACAGCAGTAACACAGTGGGGTGTGGGACTGATTGTACGCAGCAGGAACACAGTGGGGTGTGGGACTGATTGTACACAGCAGTAACACAGTGAAGAGTGGGACTGATGTACACTGCAGTAACACAGTGGGGAGTGGGACTGATTGTACACAGCAGTAACACAGTGGGCTGTGGGACTGATTGTACACAGCAGTAACACAGTGGGGTGTGGGACTCATTGCACACAGCAGTAACACAGTGGGGTGTGGGACTGATTGTACACAGCAGTAACACAGTGGGGTGTGGGACTGATTGTACACAGCAGTAACACAGTGGGCTGTGGGACGCATTGTACACAGCAGTAACATAGTGGGGTGTGGGACTGATTGTACACAGCAGTAACACAGTGGGCTGTGGGACTCATTGTACACAGCAGTAACACAGTGGGGAGTGGGGCTGATTGTACACAGCAGTAACACAGTGGGGTGTGGGACTGATTGTACACAGCAGTAACACAGTGGGATGTGGGACTGATTGTACACAGGAGTCACACAGTGGGGTGTGGGACTGATTGTACACAGCAGTAACACAGTGGGATGTGGGACTGATTGTACACAGGAGTCACACAGTGGGGTGTGGGACTGATTGTACACAGCAGTAACACAGTGGGATGTGGGACTGATTGTACACAGGAGTCACACAGTGGGGAGTGGGACTGATTGTACACAGCAGTAACACAGTGGGGTGTGGGACTGATTGTACGCAGCAGTAACAAAGTGGGGTGTGGGACTGATTGTACACAGCAGTAACACAGTGGGGAGTGGGACTGATTGTACACAGCAGTAACACAGTGGAGTGTGGGACTGATTGTACACAGCAGTAACATAGTGGGGTGTGGGACTGATTGTACACAGCAGTAACACAGTGGGCTGTGGGACTGATTGTACACAGCAGTAACACAGTGGGGTGTGGGACTGATTGTACACTGCAGTAACACAGTGGGGTGTGGGACTGATTGTACACAGCAGTAACACAGTGGGGTTTGGGACAGATTGTACACAGCAGTAACACAGTGGGGTGTGGGACTCATTGTACACAGCAGTAACAAAGTGGGCTGTGGGACTCATTGTACACAGCAGTAACACAGTGGGGTGTGGGACTGATTGTACACAGCAGGAACACAGTGGGTGTTGGACTGATTGTACACAAAAGTAACACAGTGGGGTGTGGGACTGATTGTACACAGCAGTAACATAGTGGGGAGTGGGACTGATTGTAAACAGCAGTAACACAGTGGGCTGTGGGACTCATTCTACACAGCAGTAACACAGTGGGGTGTGGGACTGATTGTACACAGCAGTAAAACAGCGGGGTGTGGGACTGATTGTACACAGCAGTAACACAGTGGGCTGTGGGACTGATTGTACACAGCAGTAACACAGTGGGGTGTGGGACTGATTGTACACAGCAGTAACACAGTGGGGTGTGGGACTGATTGTACACAGCAGCAACACAGTGGGGTGTGGGACTGATTGTACACAGCAGTAACACAGTGGGCTGTGGGACTCATTGTACACAGCAGTAAAACAGTGGGGAGAGGGACTGATTGTACACAGCAGTAACACAGTGGGGTGTGGGACTGATTGTACACAGCAGTAACACAGTGGGGAGTGGGATTGATTGTACACAGCAGTAACACAGTGGGGATTGGGACTGATTGTACACAGCAGTAACACAGTGGGGTGTGGGACTGATTGTACACAGCAGTAACACAGTGGGGTGTGGGACTGATTGTACACAGCAGTAACACAGTGCCGTGTGGGACTGATTGTACACAGCAGTAACACAGTGGGCTGTGGGACGCATTGTACACAGCAGTAACACAGTGGGGTGTGGGACTGATTGTACACAGCAGTAAAACAGTGGGCTGTGGGAATCATTGTACACAGCAGTAACACAGTGGAGTGTGGGACTGATTGTACACCGCAGTAACACAGTGGGCTGTGGGACTCATTGTACACAGCAGTAACACAGTGGGGTGTGGGACTCATTGTACACAGCAGTAACACAGTGGGGTGTGGGACTGATTGTACGCAGCAGGAACACAGTGGGGTGTGGGACTGATTGTACACAGCAGTAACACAGTGAAGAGTGGGACTGATTGTACACTGCAGTAACACAGTGGGGAGTGGGACTGATTGTACACAGCAGTAACACAGTGGGCTGTGGGACTGATTGTACACAGCAGTAACACAGTGGGGAGTGGGACTGATTGTACACAGCAGTAACACAGTGGGGAGTGGGACTGATTGTACACAGCAGTAACACAGTGGGGTGTGGGACTCATTGTACACAGCAGTAACACAGTGGGGTGTGGGACTGATTGTACACAGCAGTAACACAGTGGGGTGTGGCACTGATTGTACACAGCAGTAACACAGTGGGGTGTGGGACTGATTGTACACAGCAGTAACACAGTGGGGTGTGGGACTCATTGTACACAGCAGTAACACAGTGGGGTGTGGGACTGATTGTACACAGCAGTAACACAGTGGGGTGTGGGACTGATTGTACACAGCAGTAACACAGTGGGCTGTGGGACTGATTGTACACAGCAGTAACACAGTGGTCTGTGGGACTCATTGTACACAGCAGTAACACAGTGGGGTGTGGGACTCATTGTACACAGCAGTAACACAGTGGGGTGTGGGACTGATTGTACACAGCAGTAATACCTTGGGGTGTGGGACTGATTGTACACAGCAGTAACACAGTGGGGTGTGGGACTGATTGTAGACAGCAGTAATACCTTGGGGTGTGGGACTGATTGTACACAGCAGTAACACAGTGGGGTGTGGGACTGATTGTTCACAGCAGTAACACAGTGGGGAGTGGGATTGATTGTACACAGCAGTAACACAGTGGGGTGTGGGACTCATTGTACACAGCAGTAACACAGTGGGGTGTGGGACTGATTGTACACAGCAGTAATACCTTGGGGTGTGGGACTGATTGTACACAGCAGTTACACAGTGTGGTGTGGGACTGATTGTACACAGCAGTATAACAGTGGGGAGTGGGACTGATTGTACACAGCAGTAACACAGTGGGCTGTGGGACTGATTGTACACAGCAGTAACACAGTGGGGAGTGGGACTGATTGTACACAGCAGTAAAACAGTGGGGAGTGGGACTGATTGTACACAGCAGTGACACAGTGAGGTGTGGGACTGATTGTACACTGCAGTAACAAAGTGGAGTGTGGGACTGATTGTACACAGCAGTAACACAGTGGGGTGTGGGACTGATTGTACACAGCAGTAATACCTTGGGGTGTGGGACTGATTGCACACAGCAGTAACACAGTCGGCTGTGGGACTGATTGTACACAGCAGTAACATAGAGGGGAGTGGGACTGATTGTACACAGCAGTAACACAGTGGGGTGTGGGACTGATTGTACACAGCAGTAACACAGTGGGGTGTGGGACTGATTGTACACAGCAGTAACACAGTGGGGAGTGGGACGGATTGTAAACAGCAGTAACACAGTGGGCTGGGGGACTCATTGTACACAGCAGTAACACAGTGGGGTGTGGGACTGATTGTACACAGCAGTAACACAGTGGGCTGTGGGACTGATTGTACACAGCAGTAACACAGTGGGGAGTGGGACTGATTGTACACAGCAGTAACACAGTGGGGAGTGGGACTGATTGTACACAGTAACACAGTGCGGAGTGGGACTGATTGTACACAGCAGTAACACAGTGGGGTGTGGGACTGATTGTACACTGCAGTACCACAGTGGAGTGTGGGACAAATTGTACACAGCAGTAACACAGTGGGGAGTGGGACTGATTGTACACAGTAGTAACACAGTGGGGTGTGGGACTGATTGTACACTGCAGTAACACTTTCGAGTGTGGGACTGATTGTACACAGCAGTAACACAGTGGGCTATGGGACTGATTGTACACAGCAGTAACACAGTGGGGTGTGGGACTGATTGTACACTGCAGTGAAACAGTGGGGTGAGGGACTGATTGTACACAGCAGTAACACAGTGGGGTGTGGGACTGATTGTACACAGCAGTAACACGGTGGGGTGTGGGACTGATTGTACACAGCAGTAACACAGTGGACTGTGGGACTCATTGTACACAGCAGTAACACAGTGGGGTGTGGGACTGATTGTACACAGCAGTAACACAGTGGGCTGTGGGACTGATTGTACACAGCAGTAACACAGTGGGGTGTGGGACTGATTGTACACAGCATTAACACAGTGGGGTGTGGCACTGATTGTACACAGCAGTAACACAGTGGGGAGTGGGACTGATTGTACACAGTAACACAGTGGGGAGTGGGACTGATTGTACACAGCAGTAACACAGTGGAGTGTGGGACTGATTGTACACAGCAGTAACACAGTGGGGTGTGGGACTGATTGTACACAGCAGTAACACAGTGGGGTGAGGGACTGATTGTACACAGCAGTAACACAGTGGGGTGTGGGACTGATTGTACACAGCAGTAATACCTTGAGGTGTGGGACTGATTGTACACAGCAGTAACACAGTGGGGTGTGGGACTGATTGTACACAGCAGTAACACAGTGGGGTGTGGGACTGATTGTACACAGCAGTAACACAGTGGGGAGTGGGACTGATTGTAAACAGCAGTAACACAGTGGGCTGTCGGACTCATGGTACACAGCAGTAACACAAAGGGGTGTGGGACTGATTGTACAGAGCAGTAACACAGTGGGGTGTGGGACTGATTGTGCACAGCAGTAATACCTTGAGGTGTGGGACTGATTGTACACAGCAGTAACACAGTGGGGTGTGGGACTGATTGTACACAGCAGTAACACAGTGGGGAGTGGGACTGATTGTAAACAGCAGTAACACAGTGGTCTGTGGGACTCATTGTACACAGCAGTAACACAGTGGGGCGTGGGACTGATTGTACACAGCAGTAATACAGTGGGGTGTGGGACTGATTGTACACAGCAGTAACACAGTGGGGTGTGGGACTGATTGTACACAGCAGTAACACAGTGGGGAGTGGGACTGATTGTACACAGTAACACAGTGGGGAGTGGGACTGATTGTACACAGCTGTAACACAGTGGGGTGTGGGACTGATTGGACACAGCAGTAACACAGTGGAG